>NW_015173312.1:9124-13567 GCF_001447785.1 Gekko japonicus | reverse complement strand
CCAATCTCCTCCTCCTCCTCCTCCTCCTCCTCCTCCTCTTCTTCTCTACACTGGCCCTTTAAGAAATCCCTTTAGGACCAAGGATTGTGTCAAGCGGATATAGATATGATTTACAGAACATAGGCAGAGTTTGTGAAGAAAAATAATCTTCCAGGGGAAATATTTGTTAAATTTGCAAAAAGATCAATAAGAGATTTGATACTTAAAGCAACAACCGGGATAATACTAAAAATCCTAGAGGAAGACATAAAAGTGCTGAAAGATGTTCCATTTGAAATACGGGAGAAAAGGAATCAATACAGGAACATTACAACATTTCTCCAAGGAAACAACATTCAGTATCGATGGATTCTACCAGAAGGACTTATTTTCAACTATAACGGTAAAAAGGAAAAAATTGACTCTCTCACCAAAGCAGATTCATTCTTAAAGCAGCATCAGAGTTCAACAAAGAAAAAAGAGAACGCAGGGGAAGAGAAGACCACAGAAGAAAAAAGCAAACAACACGAGATAGCTAGCGACAGTTCCTCTTCTACCTCTGTGTCTTTGGGTGAAATCTTTGACTCTGACTCTGTCTCTGAACTGGGAGAGGCTGCCCCCAGATCATACAAGATTAAAATCCCCTGGCAAAAGAAGAAAAAGCACAAAGAAAAGAAGACACCTAAATGAAGATCTAAGATTTTTTCTATGTTAAGCTTTATAGAACATATATTATTGCTCACAGGGGTCATTTCATAGAAAAAGACGTCCAGGAGCTCATGAGCATTATTAGCATATATGCCACACCCCCTGACATCACCGGAAGTGTGTTAGAAGGCAAAACCCACTGCTCAGGCTCCACTGGACGCACAGATCTGCCCTCACAGAGGAAGGAGAGCTTGTACCTGAAGGCGGGATGGGGGGGGGGCTTCAACTTACCTGGTTGCTTCTTGCTCCTTGTGGCCCGACTGAGGGCTGCTGGGAGCAGGGGGTGGGGCTTGTTGCATGTGCTGCCCCCTAGGCTCCTTACTGCTGGAGCTCCGCTCCTGCGCGCTCCCGCAGGAAATGACCCCTGATTGCTCATATGTGCTATTATAACCAATTATTATTTGTTCCTTCTATTTGAATATTCTATAATTGAAAGGCAAATGATATATGGTAACATAAATAAATAGGGAAGTCTCTAAAGCGAAAGATAGGTTATTATTGAGCCTTGCTACTCTGAAATTGTAGTGTGTAGTTTGTAGTTTGGAGCTGCGGTGGCTCAAGTGGTTAAGACGCTGAACTGCAGGCTGTGGAAGGTCGGTAGTTCAGCAGTTCGAGACCCGAGTTGCCGCATGACGGAGTGAGCTCCCGACTCTAGTTCCAGCTCCTGCCAACCTAGCAGTTCGAAAGCAAGAAATGGCAAGTAGATAAATAGGTACCACTTCGTTGGGAAGGTCACAGCGTTCCGTGCGCCTTGGTGTTTAGTCATGCCGGCCACGTGACCCCGGAAACGTCTTCGGACAGCGCTGGCTCTTCGGCTTGGAAACGGAGATGAGCACCGCAACCCTAGAGTCGGATTTGCCTGGCTTTCGAGCAAGGGAACCTTTACCTTTACCTTTACCCTGAAATTGCAGTATGTAGTTTGTCGTTTATAGTATAAAAACAATAAAAAGGATTTTTTTAAAAAAGGACCAAGGATTGTGCAGGTCTCTGGGGGTTCTCGCCCTTCTCCTGCTTGCTTCCTAGAGCCAGAGGAGGACACTTTTCCGGTGGACTCTGCCCCCCAGACCGATCCATCTCTCCCGCTCCCGACGGCGCCTGAAATCCCTTGCCTGGCTTTGCCGCCAGTGTTTATGCCGCACTGTGGGAAGAGTTCCAAACCAAAGGAGCAGCACAACGGCTCCCTGTCCCAGCACGGCTCCCCCAGCTCTTCTAGTTAATTTCACACCCGGATTCTCTGCAGAAAACTCCAAGGCGGGAGCGTCGGAGAGTCTCCGGGAGGGAATCGGTCATGGGACTTTGAGCGGAAAACTGACTTCGGGTAACTAAAGGCAGACAAGCAGGCCAAGGAAACATTTCATTGCCCCTTAATGTTGCTTTTCTTTTTTTCCAAAAAGGAAGAAGAAGAAGAAGTAGAAGGAGGAGGACAAGAAGAAGAGGAGGAGGAGAAGAAGAGGAGGAGGAGGAGGAGGAGATTGGATTTATACCCCGCTGCGGTGGCTCAAGTGTTTAAGAGGCTGAACTGCAGGCTGTGGAAGGTCAGTAGTTCAGCAGTTCGAGACCCGGGTGCCGCATGACGGAGTGGGCTCCCGTCTCTAGTTCCAGCTCCTGCCAACCTAGCAGTTCGAAAGCAAGAAATTGCAAGTAGATAAATAGGTACCACTTCGGTGGGAAGGTCACAGCGTTCCGTGCGGCTTGGTGTTTAGTCATGCCGGCCACATGACCACGGAAACGTCTTCAGACAGCGCTGGCTCTTCAGCTTTGAAACGGAGATGAGCACCGCAACCTTAGAGTCGGATTCGACTGGCTTTCAAGCAAGGGAACCTTTACCTTTACCTTCACTACCTAAAGGAGTCTCAGAGCGGCTTACAAATTCCTTTCTCTCCCCCTACCCACAACAGACACCCTGTGAGGTAGGTGGGGCTGAGAGAGCTCTGACAGAAACAGCTCTTTTTCAAGGATAGCTGTGCCAGAACTACGGCTTGCCCAAGGTCATCCAGCAGCTGCGAGTGGAGGAGTGGGGAAATCAAACCCACTTCTCCCAGATTAGAGTCCGCTCACTTAACCACTACACCAAACTGGCAAACAGATTGGATCTCGACATGGCCCACGCAGCTCACAGGGTGGCATGGTGAACACGCCACTGCTGGCCACGATTCGCCATCAGGACCCTGGGAAGGCGCTGACATCACTTCCTGGTTTCGAGCCCATGGCCAGTGTCACCCCAAGGATGGCCCGCACCCTGTCTCCTCTGGGTCACTGCTGGCCGACTCTGAGATGAGCCCCTCAGTGTGGGAAAGGCCTCTGCCTTCATTCTGTCGTTACAACAACCCTCAGAGGTAGGTGAGGCTGAGAGAGAGAAAGCAACAGACCTGACGGTTCGTGGCAAAGTGGGCCTCTGAGCCGATGTGCCCCCCAGCCCGGGGGCAAAGCAAGACCCTGCGCGCCTCCAGATTGCTGTTGAGTGGGGCATCCTGTGTGTGTGTGTGTGTGTGTGTGTGTGTGTGTTAAGCCAGCTTCCTGCCCTTGGTGATGATCTAATGAAGTCTGTTTCTGTCTGTGCTGAAGACGGGCTGGCGGCAGATAAAAGAAAGGTTGGTTGGTGAGTGGGAAGGAGAGAAGGAAGCAGGGGAACTTGAGGATATGGGGGCTGCCAGGAGGAGCGAAGGAAGCAAGGGGAACTTGAGGATATGGGGGCTGTCAGTCTCATTTATGTTACATTTTAGAACTGGGACATAACTACATATTCAAAACACCATCCAAGCAATCAGATATTAAGCAAGTTGATATGAACCAGCTTTCTTTTCTATATATAGATCCAGATAATTTTATTTATTTATTTAAGATTTCAATTTATATACTATACCCCTCCCACACAAAGTGGGGCTCAGAGAGGTTCACAACAATATAAAACATACATAATATCGTTCAAACAGTATAAAAATACGAAGTATAAAAAACAAACAATTAATAAGTGATAGCAGTGGATCCAGCCTTAAGCCCCACAAAATAAACTTAACTGGGATAGGCCTGACAAAAAAGCTCAGCCTCACAGAACTCAGCCTAGGGAGGTCCCGCAGCCCCAATGTTCCTTCTAATTTTTTCCCCAACTGAATTCACACCTTGAGCAAAATATAACTGCTGTACTCTTCAAATGGGCAATGGACAGTGCAAGACCCTGCGCGGCTCCAGCTTGCTGCTGAGTGGGGATTCCTGTGTTAAAGAGTAGACTTTCACGTCCACAGCTTAGAGGGAACACTGAATATGGGGGAAAGTGGGATGCCCCCTATTAAATACTGGGTTCAAGATACATAGCAGTGAACAGCGCTACTGTATGAAGTGATTCAGCAGATACAAGACTGAAACCTCAGGGCAGCAGCCTTGTCTTAAATAGCATGCAAAAACCACACCCAACTCCCCACGATAGGCTATTTACATAACGTTAGTTTCTCATTGGTCACCTCCAGAGTCCTGGGGGGCTATTGTTCTAGAGCTCCAAGCTCAGCCAGTCTCTGGTAGACAGTCCTGGAATATTCCAGCCCTCCTTCCACCACTACCAACGGCGGAAATACCATCAAAGTTGGATCGCCCTTGAAGGCCCGGCGGTGAGACGGACTATATGGCGGCAAGATCAGCCGATTAGCTTGGATTAAGACTGCCGGTATGATATTAGTATAACTAATGCTGGCAGGGGTCACTTCCTGTAAGAGACAACTGTAGACCATCTTGGAACTTAATAACTTAAAGCACTTTATTATC
>NW_015173312.1:3189-9063 GCF_001447785.1 Gekko japonicus | reverse complement strand
TGCATGGGCTTATGCCCCTTGTAAGCCGCCCTGAGCCCGTTCGCGGGGTAGGGCGGGGTAGAAATACTCGAATAAATAAAAAATAAAATAAATAACACCCCCCCCCCATAGTCCTTGTAGGTCCCCCACTCTACAGTTGGGTCCAGTCTGTCAGCCAGCAGCACCACACAAGTGGGCCCGGTCCAGTGACCAGTACTTTGCAGCCGGGCCTGCTCCAGCTCAGCAGCCAGCTCCACAGAACAGTCCCCCCCCCAATTTTTTTTGTCTTTTCCCTGTGCACATGCGCATACCTTCCTTTGCACAGATGCGCATACCTTCCCCTCTCACTAATTGCCGCTCTTCTGCGAACCGCTTTGCGTATCTCTCAAGGCCACCGGTGGAGTCGCTTAGATCATTGCTTTGGCTTTAGGCAGGCAGAGCCGTGGGAAGCTCGTGCCTGTTTTTGCTTCGAGTAACAGTTAGTTCTCAGGCCGAAAGGCGCGCGGGGGAACCATAGTCATTGGGCAACGCTCATATAATTGTGCTATAACTGTGTTGTGCATAGTTCACCCCTCATTCCTAACAGTGTTCCTGTCCATGCATCTATAGCTTCAAATAAAGTAAAACCTTCCCGCAAGTGTGTACTTCATTGTTGCTGGGGAAAGAAGAAGAGGGGGGGGGACGTAAAGGTAGGTTGGGGGTAGGAAGAAGAGAAGGAAGCAGGGAAAGGGGAGAGGATATAGGGTCTGCCAGGAGGGAAGAAGGAAGAAATAGTGTGGGGAAGGGGATACGGTCTCTAGTCTCTGCCTAACTCCATCCCGGATTCTGTTTCTTGGCCATGCTAGCGAGTGATGAAACGACGGGAGAGTTTAACAGGCATTGGTGACCTGGCTCATACTGATGCATCAGCTTTGTATTCCATATTTCTGCTGATCTGTCCTAGTGACACAGAGCCAGCCCCTTGAGAATACCGCCTAGCGGTGCATTCTAACCCTGCTTAAAGAGACACAGGAAAAAGAAACCCACAGGCTGATGGGAAATCTTCATGGCTTAGTATAGAATCATAGAATGTTAGAGTTGGAAGGGGACCTTGCAGGTCATCCAGTCCAACCCCCTGCACTCTGCGGGAGCAGAGCCGAAAGAGAGCCCTGCGACATACCCAAAAGATGGTCGTCCAGCCTCCGCTTGGAAACGTCCAGCGAAGGAGCATCTGCCACCTCCCGAGGCAGTCCATTCCACTGCTCAACCACTCTGACAGTCGGGATGTTTCTCCTGGTATTTAGCCGGTATCGACTCCCTTGTAATTTCCCATCTGTTAGCTCTAGTCTTGCAATCCGGAGCAAGAGAGAATAGATCTGCTCCACCTTCTGCATGACAGCCTTTCTAGTACTTGAAGACTGCAATCCTGTCCCCTCTAAGCCTTCTCTTTCCCAGGCTAAACATACCCAACTCTTTCAGCCTTTCCTCATAAGACTTGGATTCCAACCCTCTCACCATCCCCGGTTGCCCTCTTCTGGACACGCTTAAGTTGCTTCGGTTCTGTAAACAGCAAGAAACGTGGGTATAATGGGCACGAATGTTGTCATACTTTGTGGATGGTTCATTTTTGCAAGGAGGGGGAGTCACTGGATGGAACAAGTGGCATGCTGGCGTAGGGTTGCCAAGCTCCAGGTGGTGGCTGGAGATCTCCCACTATTACAATGGATCTCCAGGTGACAGATATCAGTTCCCCTAGAGAAAATGGCCGCTTTGGACGTCAGATTCTATGGCAGTATGCCCTAAACCCCACCCTCCTGAGACCCTGACCCCAAAATCTCCAGGGATTTCCAAACCTGGAGCTGGCAACCCTAACTCTGTACAGGCCTGTTCGGTGCCTTTGGAGGCAAGAACAGGCAGTTGACTAAAAAGTGCAGTTTTGTCGCTAGGGAGAAAAGGACTCTGGGAAAGATTGTGCTAATGTGGTTTCTAGGTGCCCCCAACTGGGTGTCCCAAACTGAGAGCCAGTCTGGTGTCGTGGTTAAGTGCGCGGACTCTAATCTGGGAGAACCGGGTTTGATTCCCCACTGTTCCACATGCAGCTGCTGGTGTGACCTTGGGGCAGTCACAAGTTCTCTCAGAGCTGGATGTGTGAGAACCAGTTTGGGGTAGGGGTTTAAGTGTGCGGACTCTAATCTGGGAGAACCGGGTTTGGTTCCCCACTCCTCCACTTGCACCTGGCTGGATGACCTTGGGTCAGTCAAAAGTTCTCTCAGAGCTGTTCTCTCAAGGGCTGTTCTGGAAAAAGCTCTCTCAGCCCCACCTACCTCACAGGGTGTCTGTTGTGGGGAGAGGAAGGGGAAGGGGTTTGTAAGCCGCTCTGAGACTCTGTCTTCTTCTTCTTCTTCTTCTTCTTCTTCTTCTTCTTCTTCTTCTTCTTCTTCTTCTTCTTCTTCTTCTTCTTCTTCTTCTTCTTCTTCTTCTTCGTGACTCATAAATGCCTGACTATCTTCTTCTTCGTAATAAATGCTCCTCCTCCTCTTCTTCTTCTTCTTCTTCTTCTTCTTCTTCTTCTTCTTCTTCTTCTTCTTCTTCTTCTTCTTCTTCTTCTTCTTCTTCTTCTTCTTCTTTCTTCTTCTTTCTTCTTCTTTCTTCTTCTTCTTCTTCTTCTTCAATGAATCAGTCAGTCTGGCTGAAGTTTACCCAGTTATCTCAACAGTTCAATTACGGCAGGATGCTACAGCCTAACCAATTTGAAACCATTATGAATATACTACCGAGCAATAAAGGAAAAATCAGAGCTGCTGGAATATTAGTGGCAGGATTATTTTCTGTCAGGGATTCACTAAAGGTAATGAAATATATTAAAACATCAAATATTGCCTCTCTAGAGGCATCTGGAGAGGAACAGTTTAAGATCAGACGAGTATGACAGGAAACATCCTTAGGAAACTGGCATTGAAATGACACATGAAGGGGTGAACCGTTGGGCTATCTAGAGTGAAAGATGCTATGGGAACTCTCTGGGTGACTTTAGGCCAGTCATTCTCTCTCAACCTAACCCACCTCACAAGGTTGTTGTGGGGACAAAATGGAAGAAGGAGAAGAGCTGGATTTATACCCTGCCCTTCACTCGGAGTCTCATAGTGGCTTACAAGCTCCTTCCTTTCCTCTCCCCACAACAGATACCCTGTGAGGTAGGTGGGGCTGAGAGAACTTTTTTTAGGGCTGCTCTTGAGAGAACAGCTCTGAGAGAACTGTGACTGACCCAAGGTCGCCCAGCTGGCTGCATGTGGAGGCGTGGGGAATCAAACCCGGTTCTCCCAGATTAGAGTCCGCCGCTCTTAACCACGACACCAAACTGGCTCTCAAGGGGAGGGGAGAATGATGGAAGCGACTTTGGGACCCCATTAAGGAAACAGGCAGGGTATATACTGGGATATCTGGTTAATTTATAGCAGTGTTTTACAGCATAATTTATCGCATAGAAGCGTGATCCTGAGTGCAGAAAATAAATCTCCCAAGAGGTATATTGCAAAGAAGGAGAACTTACGTTTATTCAAGTCGATCCAGTTCACATTCAGGTTGCAGACAAAGGAAGAGAGAGAAGCCTCATCTGAAGGGTACTTTTCCTATCACAAATGGTCAGCCTGTCCAGCATCGTGTGTATAGGAGTATGAGGGCATTGTTTCTACAGGAGGCACCTGCAGAGACGCATGTCTCCATGTCTGCGCATGCGACATTGATGTTGATAGACTAAGGAACTGACTTAATGGAAGGCCACTTCCGGTGTGTTCCGGTGTGTTCCAGTGTGTTTCTCCGTGGGTCTCTGACCACCAGCTGCAGTGGGGGCAATAGCAGGGGAGAGCTTCCAAAAGGTATCTGTTGAGCCACTGTGGAAGCAAGATAAAAGGTAAAGGTTCCCTTGCTCGAAAGCCAGTCGAGTCCAACTCTAGGGTTGCGGTGCTCATCTCTGTTTCCAAGCCGAAGAACCAGCGCTGTCCGAAGACGTTTCTGTGGTCATGTGGCCGGCATGACTAAGCACCAAGGTGCACGGAACGCTGTTCCCTTCCCACCAAAGAGGTCCCTATTTATCTACTTGCAATTTCTTGCTTTCGAACTGCTAGGTTGGCAGGAGCTGGAACTAGAGACGGGAGCTCACTCCGTCATGCGGCAACCCGGGTCTCGAACTGCTGAACTCCCGACCTTCCACAGCTTGCAGTTCAGCATCAACCACTTGAGCAACTGCAGCTCCTTCTGGAAGCAAGATAGTGGACTAGAAATACAGAACTGGAAGGTCCCCCAAAGGTCATCTAGTCCAACCCCTTGCACAATGCAGAATATTCATAGCTACCTCCCCCACTGCTCCCCCAATCACCCCTGCTTTTATTAGATATTTGGTTAATATAGCAGAGTTTCACCTAGTCAGAGAAACCTGATACTGAGTGCAGTAAATTAAGCTCCCAAGAAATACAAGAACAGAAGAACAGAAGAGAAGCCAATGTTGGATCAGGCCAGTGGCCCATCCAGTCCAACACTCTGTCACACAGTGGCCAAGAATACCAGGTGCCATCAGGAGGTCCAGCAGTGGGGCCAGGACAGTAGAAGCCCTCTCACTGTTGCCCCCCCCCCAAGCAGCAAGAACACAGAGCATCCCTTGCCCCAGACTGAGAGTTCCTATAAGAACATCAGAGAAGCCAATGTTAGACTTGGCCAGTGCCCCAGCCAGTCCATCACTCTGTCACACAGTGGCCAAAAATACTAGGGGCCATCAGGAGGTCCAGCAGTGGGGCCATGACACTAGAAGCCCTCCCACTGTCCCCCCCCAAAGCACCAAGAATACAGAGCATCCCTTGCCCCAGACTGAGAGTTCCTATCTATACCTTGTGGCTAATAGCCACTGATGGACTTCTGCTCCATATGTTGCAAAAAAGGTAAAATATATTGCATATATAGGTAATATAATATAAAGGTAAAATATAAATATCATATATAATATATAATATAAAGGTAAAATATATGGCTCAAGTGGTTAAGACGCTGAACTGCAGACCGGAAGGTCGGTAGTTCGGCAGTTCGAGACCCGAGTGCCGCATGATGACAGGGTGAGCTCCCGGCTCTAGTTCCAGCTCCTGCCAACCTAGCCGTTCGAAAACAAGAAATTGCAAGTGGATAAATAGGTACCACTTCGGTGGGAAGGTAACAGCGTTCCGTGCACCTCGGTGTTTAGTCATGCCGGCCACATGACCACGGAAACGTCTTCGGACAGCGCTGGCTCTTTGGCTTTGAAACGGAGATGAGCACCGCATCCCTAGAGTTGGATTCGACTGCCTTTCAAGCAAGGGAAACCTTTACCTTTACTTAAAATAGAAATACAAATATAATATTTATAAAAAATATAAAGGTTAAAAAATATGTTGCCAAAAAAGGTAAAAATATATTGCAAAAGAGGTAAAGTTTTTACCCCACTGGGTTCAGGTCGTCTGCACTGTCTTCTGTAGGGTTTAACATTCTCTTTCTCCTTCTCCCCCCGCCTCGCGAATGACAAGGATCCCTTGCCGCATTCCTCTAATCTTAAATAATAATGGTGTCCCACACCAGAAAATTTTAATTAATCAGAGCAATCTCTTCGCCGCGGATTTTTTATGTCATGCATAACCAATGCCATGTTCTTTTAATATCCTGTAGTGTAGCAGCCCATCATAGGCGGTGTAATGAATCTCTTTGATATCCTCTGAGTTGGAGACAGATCCTGTGTTAGACTTTATCTTTTTAAAAAAGATATCGTTGCCCAAAGGAGAGGATTCGCCACTTCCCTACTGGATTAACTTTGCCCCCCCCCAACATGCCGCCCCCCTCCCGAGCCCCTCTTCTTACAGGATAGTGTTGTACTGTGCGGGGGGGGGGGGGGGGGGGGGG
>NW_015173312.1:2506-2829 GCF_001447785.1 Gekko japonicus | reverse complement strand
TTCTGTTGGGGGGGGGGGGGGGGCTGTGAGTGTAGGAACACCCAATGCTCCCTCTAAGCTGTGGAGTCTTGTGAGCAAAAATTCAACTGTGTGAGCTATTGGCATTAGAGTTGTGAGTGAACGATTTGGCTACTGCGCAAATGAGTTTGCTCTGGAGCCATCCTTAAGAACATAAGAACATAAGAGAAGCCAACGTTGGATCAGGCCAATGGCCCATCTAGTCCAACACTCCGTGTCACACAGTGGCCAGAAATACCAGGTGCCACCAGGAGGTCCACCAGTGGGGCCAGGACATTAGAAGCCCTCCCACTGTTGCCCCCCCC
>NW_015173312.1:0-1266 GCF_001447785.1 Gekko japonicus | reverse complement strand
GGAAACGTGCAGATCTGTCCTTGCAGAGGAGGGAGATCTTGTACCTGAATAAAACCTGGTCTTAAAGGTTCCACTGGACTGTTTTGGACCAGGGAGCTGGGGAGGGGGGCTCTGCAGCTTACTTGGCTGCCTCTTGCTCTGACTGAGGGCTGCTGGGAGCAGGGGGTGGGGCTTGTTGCATGTGCTCGCCCCCTGGGCTCTTTACTGCTGGAGCTCCACTCCTGTAGGAAATGACCCCTGAAGCTATGCGAAAGGGATCTGGGTGTTCTGGTGGATCACAAGTGAAACATGAGCCTGCAGTGCAATGTGACTGTGAAGAAAGCTAATGCAATCTTAGGATGCATTCACAGAAGCATTGTGTCCAGATCATGGGAGGTTGTCGTTCCCCTATATTCTGCTATGATCAGGCCTCTCCTGGAGTATCGTGTCCAGTTTTGGGCACCACATTGTAGGAAGGATGTTGACAAGCTTGAGCGTGTCCACAGGAGGGCAACCAGGATGGTGAGAGGGCTGGAATCCAAGTCTTACAAGGAAAGACTGAAAGAGTTGGGTCTGTTTAGCCTGGGCAAGAGAAGGCTTAGAGGGGACACGATTGCAGTCTTTAAGTATCTGAAGGGCTGTCACGTAGAAGATGGAGCAGATCTCTCCTCTCTTGCTCCGGATTTCAAGACTAGATCTAATGGGTGGAAATTACAAGGGAGTCGTTACCGGCTAAATATCAGGAGAAACGTCCTGTCAGAGTGGTTGAGCACTCTGCCTCGGGAGGTGGTGGATGCTCCTTCGCTGGACGTTTTCAAGTGGAGGCTGGACAACCATCTTTCGGGGATGTTGCAGGGCTCTCTTTCGGCTATGCTCATGCAGAAATGCAGGGTTCTCCCGGAAAGTAGTGCCTCCAAAAACAGCCTTGTTTTACAGCAACGGAAACTCCCTCAGAACAATGTCTCCAAGCTACCTTATTTAACTTTATTCACGATGAAAACACGTAGTCTCCCTCTGTAGGCATTCTCTCATCTAAGCATGTAAAGACAAGAATTGTTGAAGAATTGGAATATTTTGGCGCTTTATTTGATGTTGAATGTTATATATGGCCAAGAGGGACATGGCAACCCTAACCCCAAATCTTCTGGAATTTTCCAATCTGGACTTGGCAGTCCCCCGATAAAAAGCCCCCTTCCTGTATCTGGTAAAGGGAGCGCTGACTCTCAAAACTCATACACCCCAAATCTTGTTGGTCTTGGAAAAGGAGGAGGAGGAGGAGACTGGATT
>NW_015173311.1:33824-36260 GCF_001447785.1 Gekko japonicus | reverse complement strand
CCTTCCCCTCCCCGCAACAGACACCCTATAAGGTAGTGGTATTTTTGGCCACTGTGGGACAGAGTGTTGGACTAGATGGGCCATTGGCCTGATCCAACATTGGCTTCTCTTATGTTCTTATGTAGGTGGGGTTGAGAGAGCTCTTTCAAGAACTGCCCTTTCAAGGACAGCTCTTATCAAAACTACAGCTTGCCCAAGGTCATCCAGCAGCTGCGAGTGGAGGTGTGGGGAAAGAGGGCAGGCATGCCTGGGGGGCACCTGGAGAAGATCAGGACTGGAACCAGGCATGTTTAAAATGCCTTTCTTTCCCTCCTCTACCTCGGGGAGGGAAAGAAAGGCATTTAAACCCAACAGCTGACCGGTGGCTCAGGCTGTTCGGTTTAATTGAGTCCTTTTTTTCGGTATAGCAAAAGGAACCCAAGAAAACACCGGATAATATCGGCTTTTCCGGGTTCAGCTATACCAGTAGCCGAATACAGATCTCTATTCTGAATCTGGCTTATGTGATACCCAAAAAATGCCAACAAGGTATTTTTTGGGTCTCTTTTCGGTTTGGCTATAGTCGAATGCACAGCCCTAGTCCTCTCCCCAAGCACCACCCTTTGTGTCTGACTGTGGAGAAATGAGACTAGCTGTTGTAAAGCTGTCCTATGTATCCCCATGTCGGTGAAGTGGTGGGCCATGGTGTCATAAGCGACCATGTCAAATGCTGCTGTTAGATCTAATAACATCAGCAGCACCGATACACCTCGATCCAGATGTTGCCAAAGATCATCCATGAAGGCGACCAGTGCCGTCTCCATCCCATAACCAGGGTAAATGCCGGACTGAAATGTGTCCAGGATAGAGGAATCTTGCAGGAAACCCTAGAGCTGTTCAGCTACGATTCTCTCAACTGCCTTACTCAGAAACAGAAGGTTGGAAAGTGTGCAGTAGCTGGCTGGATTTGTAGGCTCAAGTGGTGGTTTTTTCAGGAATGGTCCCACCACTGCCTCTTTTAAAGTCCCCGGGAAAGTCACAGAACTCAGGGATGGGTTGATCATATTCGTCAGGGGGGCCCATATTCCATCACCGCCAGCTTTCACTAGCCCTGATGGGCAGAAGTCCAAGAGGCAGGCAGTGGCCTTCACAGCACGCAGGGTCCCATCAACCTCGTCCTGGGAGAGCTGGCCGAAATGGTCCAATACTGGAGCTGAAGACGGCCGAGGGACCTCCAGTTCTTGTACTGTATCAACAGTGGCCGGCAGGTCCTGGTGGAGTGACAAGATTTTACCTGCAAAATGGCTTCCAATTTAGTGTCTTTAGTTCTTGGATGAGAGACCACCAAAGAAGTCCAGGGTTACTGGGCAGAGGCAGGCGATGGCATACCCTCTCTGAATGTAAAAACATAAGAAAAGCCCTGCGGGATCAGACCAGTGGTCCGGCTAGTCCAGCATCCTGTCTCACACAGCGGCCAACCAGTTCCTTTGGACCGCCAACAACAGGGCACAGGTTTCTTGCCTTGAATAACTGTGGGGTCACCATAAATCAGCTTGACTTGACAGGACTTTACTCATAAAAACGCACACACGCACCATGTTCCAGGGCAGCCTACCTCTGAAAACCTGTTGCCGGATGCCAGTAATTTGGCTTCTGGGCCACTGCTTAAAGGTTTTCCAGGGGCATCTGTTGGGCCACCGTCAGAACTAGACTAGGGATGTCGGGCCACGGCCTTGACCCCCCCATGTGGTTTGAGGGTGGAGCATGGGGGGTGATGTCATCTTGATCAACAGAGGCATAACATCCAAATCGCAAGATGTCAGGCCACACCCTGGAGTATTTGCAGTTCTGAAGGCCTCACTTCAGAATGGATGTGGACAGAATGGAGTGGGTGCAGAGGAGAGCGAGGATGATGATTGGGGGCCTGGAGACCAAGAAGCCCTGTGAGGAAAGGCTGAGGGACTTGGGAATGTTCAGTCTGGAATAGAGGAGGTTGAGGGGGGACATGATTGCTCTCTTGAAGTCTTTGAAGGGCTGCCATCACCCAAGCCAGAGAGGGTCTTCACTGTGGAAGATGAGAAGTGCTTGCCCACTCCAGAACCGCTGCTTTCGGGAGGGGTGTTGAAACACCTGAGTCAGATTGAGGTGATAAGAGAGGAGGTCCTACGACTGATAGACAACTTAAAAACTGATAAATCACCACTCCCGGATGGCATACATCCGAGAGTTCTGAAAGAACTCAAAAGTGAACTTGTGGATCTCCTGACAAAGATATGTAATCTTTCATTAAAATCTGCCTCCATTCCTGAGGACTGGAAGGTAGCTAATGTCACTCCCATCTTTAAAAAGGGTTCCAGAGGAGATCCGGGAAATTACAGGCCAGTCAGTCTGACGTCGATACCAGGTAAATTGGTGGAAACCATTATTAAGGAAAGAATTAGTGGGCACATTGATGAA
>NW_015173311.1:33649-33756 GCF_001447785.1 Gekko japonicus | reverse complement strand
TGTTTTTTGAGGGAGTGAACAAACATGTGGACAAGGGGGACCCAATAGATATTGTTTACCTTGACTTCCAGAAAGCTTTTGATAAAGTTCCTCATCAAAGGCTCCTA
>NW_015173311.1:26741-33264 GCF_001447785.1 Gekko japonicus | reverse complement strand
CGACTGCAATAAAAAAGGCCAACGCTATGCTGGGGATTATTAGGAAGGGAACTGAAAACAAATCAGCCAGTATCATAATGCCCCTGTATAAATCGATGGTGCGACCTCATTTGGAGTACTGTGTACAGTTCTGGTCACCACACCTCAAAAAGGATATTATAGCATTGGAAAAAGTGCAGAAAAGGGCAACTAGAATTCTAAAAGGGTTGGAACACTTTCCCTATGAAGAAAGGTTAAAACGCTTGGGGCTCTTTAGCTTGGAAAAATGATAGCTGATGGGTGACATGATCGAAGTTTATAAGATTATGCATGGGATAGAGTAGGTTGAGAAAGAGGTACTTTTCTCCCTTTCTCACAATCAAGAACTCGTGGGCACTCCATGAAATTGCTGAGCAGTTGGGTTAGAACAGATAAAAGGAAGTACTTCTTCACCCAAAGAGTGATTAACACATGGAATTCACTGCCACAGGAAGTGGTGGCAGCTACAAGCATTGACAGCTTCAAGAGGGAATTAGATAGGCATATGGAGCAGAAGTCCATCAGTGGCTATTAGCCACAAGGTATAGTTAGGAACTCTCGGTCTGGGGCAAGGGATGCTCTGTATTCTTGATGCTTGGGGGGGGGGCAACAGTGGGAGGGCTCCTAGTGTCCTGGCCCCACTGCTGGACCTCCTGATGGCACCTGGTATTTTTGGCCATTGTGTGACAGAGTGTTGGACTAGATGGGCCATTGGCCTGATCCAACATTGGCTTCTCTTATGTTCTTCTGGTATCCTGGCCTGAGGCCGAGGTAGGGCTGAGAGGCCCTCAGAAAGACTCTGGAAGGGACCTGGTCCGATTTTCTCAGCTGCCAACCTTGACAAAACACCCTTCTCCCAGATGGGATTACGTCCATCCACTCTGACTGTGATCTGGTATGGATCCTTCCCCCTTGTACTGGCTCAGATCGTGGGCCTTGACCTTGACCATGATTCCGTCCTTCCAGAAGGATTCTTCCTCTTCCTTGGATTTCTTTCCTTCCCCATATAAGAATGGTCACTTTCTCTCTCTCTCTCTGCCAAAGAAGCCAGGAATATAACTGAGACTATGCTGGAGACAGACCAAGGCCTCGTGCCTGAAGAAAGTCTGGAGAGTTTCTCAGCAAGATCTCCGAAGACTATCTCCTTCCCAGATGAGCTGGATGAGCGTGAGTATCCTTCACAATTATGTCACGGGAACAGGCAAGAAATACCCACGGGGCCTTTCCTCTTCACTTCTAAGCAACTCTTGGTTTGGTAGAATTATCAAGCCTGCTGGGTAAGGAGAGAGGCCTTCTGGGATCTGGGGGTTCAGAAGCTCCTTCGGGGGCTGAGCTCAGCTGTGGTTCTTGAGTGGCTGCAGTATCCCTAAATACTGGATATTCCAGCGAAGGGGGGTGGGTGCCAAAGGCACATCAATCCTTTCCTACCATGGTCTCCTGGATGCTTTTGGGCCTTAGGTGGAGATAGATTTGAGTGCTTTCTTTGGAGCTGTTCTACCTTGCAGAGGTGGTGTGTAGCAGATAATCCCACCATTTAACACTGCAACCCAAGGGGAACTCCCTTAAGCCAAACCAAAGCTGTGGTGAGGGGGATCGGTCCTCATCCCGTGAAGGCGGAACTGTGCACCACTGAAGAAATTTTTAGAGTTGGGAGTAAGCAGTGACATGGGTAAGTGTTGGGTGATAGTGAGATATTGAAAAAATGGTATTTAGCAGAGATAAAATAGTCCAGCAGTGCCAGAGTAAAATAATTCAGACTCAGAGTCCACGTGAGATTAAAATATAAAGTTTTTACTAAATTCTAGCATGGGAAGGGTAACTCGGATGAAAATAACAACAGAGCAAAATCTACTACATCCTTACTCTACAAAGACAAAACTAGAAGAGATAGAGTATGGCTACTCTTCTTCTTCTTCAGAACACCAAACAAAGACGGGGAGAGAGCCATAAAATGCTAATGCACCTTGACACTTTAGTCCCAATCAAATTCCTAAATCAGGGAGAAAATTCCCGGGTATTCTACAGCTAAAGAACATTGGTTACATGAAAAACATGTGACTTCCTGTGAGTAACAGAAACAAACATTTAACCCCAGATATACTGAGTGTTTTCAACTTGTAATACCCAACACTAAGTTTTCAGATGACACTAAGTTATGCAAGGTGGTGAGAACCAGGGAGCACTGTGAGGAGATCTAGAGGGATCCGTTGAAGCTGGGCGACGGGGCGTCAACGTAGCAAATGAGTTTCACTGTGGGCCAGTGCAAAGTCATGAACACTGGAGCCAAAAATCCTAACTGACCAGGAGAGAGATCTTGGAGCCGTGGTACATAACTCACTGAAGATGTCAACTCAGTGGGTGACTGCAATGAAAAAGGCAAATGCTATCCTGGTGATTGAAAACAAATTGGCCAGTGTCATAATGCCCTGATATAGATGTATGGTGCAGCCTCATTTGGAATACTATATACAGTTCTGGTCACTGAACCTCAAAAAAGATACTAAAGCTTTGGAAAAGGTGCAGAAAAGGGCAACTATATGATTAAGAGCAGGGGTCGTTTCGTAGAAAAAGAGCTAGGGGAACTCATTAGCATAACTCATTAGCATATGCCACACCCCCGACATCACCGGAAGTGTGTCATAAGGCCACACACCCCGTATCCCAACGGTCCCGGCCGCCGCTGGCGGCCTTGCAGCTCGACTGCTGAGCCCCATGAGGGGCCCGGCGGTGGACCTGCAAGGCCGGCGGGAGTGCAAGGAAGCCCCGCGAAGGCCCTCCCTGGCCCCAGGCAAGCAGGGGTGGGGAGAGGCAGGGAGGAAGCAACTTACCCTCCCTCTTCTCCTGCCTCCTCCTGGCTGAATGAGGGCCAGAAGCGGGGCAGCCGGAAGCAGGGGGCGGAGCTTTGTCATGTGCCCCGCCCCCCGTACCTCACCCGGGGAAACTGCGATCCCCCCGCGATCCCCCTGAAATGATCTCTGCTTAAGAGGATGGAATACCTTCCCAAGGAAGAAAGCTAAAAGAGATTAGGGCTGTTTAGCTTGGAGAAACGACGACAGAGGGGTGACATGACCTCGTTGGCATTCCATGGAATTAATGAGCAGTAGGTTTAGAACAGATAACAGGAATGGCTTCTTCACCCAAAGAGTAATTCACATGTGGAATTCACTGCCTCAGGAAATGGTTGTGGCTACAAGCATAGACAGCTTCAAGAGGGGACTGGATAAACATATGGAGCAGAGGTCCATCTGTGGCTATTAGCCACAAGGTGTGGAAGGAACCCTGTGTCTGGGGCAGTGATGCTCTGTATTATTGGCGGCAACAGTGGGAGGCTTTTTGGAGTTCTGGCCCTGCTGGTGGACCTCCTGATGGCACTTGGGTTTTGTCCACTCCATGACACAGAGTGTTGGACTGGATGGGCCATTGGCCTGATCCAACATTGGCATCTCTTATGTTCGACTTAGATTCCCACTGACCCTGTCAGCTCTGTAAACACAGTCAGGTTCTCAGTCGAGGCCCAGTTGGTTGAGCCACAACAAGGTAGAGAAAGCACTGTAGCCACCTCCCGTCTCCCCAAGAGGCAAGCGACCAACTCCTTCCCAAAGGCTAAGTCCCTTCCAGCCCCTTGAGGCAGGAAACCGTCTGCCACAGGAAAACACACAGAGACACAGAAAAGCCATATATACCTGTCCCCTCAGCCTCTCCAATGCCTGGGTTTCTCCAAGGCTGGCAGGTACCATCTCCCCCTGTCCTCAGGGAAGAGGGTTAACCAGGGCTATTTTTGGGCAGGAACACACAGGAACGGAGTTCTGGCTGGCTCCCAAGTTGACCACACCCAGCAGGAACTCATTAGCATAATAGGCCACACCCAGTGGCAGGAACTCATTAGGGGTGTGTGGCCTAACATGCAAAGGAGTTCCTGCTCCAAAAAAAGGCCCTGGGTTTTGACAACAAACAGGTAAACAGAATAAGAAGCAAAAGGTGGGTGTGGCTGGATGACCACACTTCTGGTAACATGGGGGTGTGGCCTAATAGGCTAATGAGCTGTGCTGTCATGGGTGTAGCCTGGTATGCTAATGAGTTCCTGCTGGGCTTTTTCTACAAAAAAAGCCCTGGGGTTAACAATGATGACAACCCTCTGCTGCTCTAAGGGTCTGCCGAACTAACTTCTCCACGTTTAGATTCCATCCCCCTGGTCATGCTGAACATGTGCATATCTGCACGCTCGCTGCCTGTTCACCGTGTATTGCAGGTGTTTGGGGAGGACGGAACAGGACAGACTCTTCTGGGGCCTTACCTGGACTTTTGGACACTGTGTTTTCCTCTGGGATGGGCTTCCAGTGGGCCTTGCTCTGCTGTAATAAGATAATGACGTAGACGCCTGGCTCTTTCTTGCTGACAATAAAGATATACTTCTTTCAAGAGGCAGAAATGCCCGCATGATTCAGACATGGCTGCACATTAGACAATAGACAGGCCCTGTTAAGGTCCAGAGAATGGCTCAGAGGTAGCAAGAAAATGGCTCTGAGTGTAGGTGGCCCTACACTGCAGGGTTGCTTTTCTCCTTCGCACCTGCCCCCCTAACAAATGGGACCTCTTCCAAAAAAACATGAGGGGTCCTTCTTGAACGGTGAGGTTCACTTCAGGAGCTCCTGGCTTCTCACTGTCCCACAGCAAAGATTTTTTTTGGGAGGCTGAATACCAGCTCCTTTTTAGCTCTCTGTGCAGTTGCAGGACTGGATAGCTTGATAACGTCTTGGGTTTCTTTTCTTTTTTTAAATTTATTATTTCAATTTATACCCTGCCCTTCCCGCGAACGGGCTCAGGGCGGCTCACAACAATAAATACAAACCAATCTAAATTAATACGATAAAATAATACAATAAAACCAAATTTAAAATATTTAAGCTATTTAAAATATTTAAAGGGGGCAGTGCAATGCATGAAATTCCAGTCATTACAGCTGGGGGGAAATAAATGGGCCGATGTCGAGCCGTGATGGTTTCATGGAGCATCAGTAGGGAGGCCGGCTGGTAGATGCCAACAGGTCTCACAGGGACCCGATCTCAATCGGGAGCATGTTCCACCCGGCCACGGCCTCTAGCGTACTGTCCCAGCTCTCAGGGCCGGAATCCGGGTGTCTGTCCGACATCAGATAGGGCTGGGTGTCATCAGCTTACTGGCAATGTTCCCTCTAAGCTGTGGAGTCTTGTGAGCAAAAATGCTACTTGGTGAGCGACTGGCATTAAAGTTGTGAGCCGAGCGATTTGGCTGCTGCATCAATTCGTTTGCTATGGAGCCCTCCTTCCTGAGCTAAGGCAAAAATGTGTGAGCTGGAGGCTAAAAAACTGTGAGCTAGCTCACAATAACTCAGCTTAGAGGGAACACTGCTTACTGGTCATTTGTATCAATACGAGTACTCCAAAAAACAGTATTGTCTACTTTTTACAATCACCATTTGTTGGGTGTTACAAGTCAAAACACTTCAGTATTTACAGGGTTAATGATGTTTGTTAAGTCACATGTTTGTTTGTAACCAATCTGTTTAGACAATAGAATGCCTGGGAACTTTGGAGCTAACTTGCTAGTCTGATTGGAAACCAAGGTGTCAAGTATTTAGCATATTGGCTTCTCTTTCCTCTCTTTGTTCTGACTGAGAAGGAGATGCCATTCTCTTCCCATTTTACCTTTTAGCTGTAAGGATGTAGCCATATTAGCTCTTTGTTATTTTATATCCTGTGTACCTTTTTCCCATGTTAGGTTTACAGTAAACCTTTTATATTTTAATACACACCATGGACTCAGTCTCTTCATACTCTGCTGACTTACTCAAAGAGAATCCCAACACACAGAAGGATAAAGCGTCCCCAAAACAGCCAATGAGATATACAACTTTTGCTCTTGCTAGGTGGTGATGCTGGTTTCGAGGAAATAGTATTCATATCCTTGGATGTTCCTTCACAATGGCTGGTTTTTGTCCCAGGCTAGCCCAATCTCACCAGAACACAGAAGAGAAGCAAGAATGACCGTGGTTAGTACTTGGATGGGAGACCACCATGGAAGTCCAGGGTTGCTACACAGAGGGAAGCAATAGCAAACCACCTCTGCTCATCTCTTGCGTTCACTGTACAAAGGGCGAGCATATTTGTTTCTCTGCAGGAAATAAGAACATGAGAGACGCCAATGTTGGATCAGGCCAAAGGCCCATCCAGTCCAACACTCTGTGTCACACAGTGGCCAGAAATACCAGTGCCATCAGGAGGTCCAGCAGTGGGGCCAGGACATTAGAAGCCCTCCCACTGTTGACCCCCCCCAAGCACCAAGAAGACAGAGCATCACTTGCCCCAGAGCCCCTAGCTATACCTTGTGGCTAATAGCCACTGATGGACCTCTGCTCCATATGCTTATCTAATTCCCTTTTGAAGCCATCCATGCTTGTAGCACCCACCACTTCCTGTGGCAGTGAATTCCAAGTGTTAATCACTCTTTGGGTGAAGAAGGACGTCCT
>NW_015173311.1:9095-26322 GCF_001447785.1 Gekko japonicus | reverse complement strand
TTGCTAGGCATCAAAATCTGTTTTAAATAGGGCTGTAATTTAATATTTTGTATTGTTTTATGGTTTTATCTGGCAATATGCCCTGTAAGCCGCCCTGAGCCTCCGGGGAGGGCGGGATAAAAATGTGAATAATAAATAATAAATAAATAAATAAATATTGATTTTATAATAATTATTATATATATGTGTGTGTGTGTGCGCGCCAACCTAGCAGTTCGAAAGCAAGAAATTGCAAGTAGATAAATAGGTATCACTTCAGTGGGAAGGTAACAGCGTTCCGTGTGCCTTGGTGTTTAGTCATGCCGGCCACATGACCACAGAAACGTCTTCGGACAGTGCTGGCTCTTCGGCTTTGAAACGGAGATGAGCACCGCAACCCTAGAGTCGGACTCGACTGGCTTTCGAGCAAGGGAACCTTTACCTTTTTACACACACACACACACACACACACATATAAATTTATTATGTGTGTTCTTTATTTATTATTGCACTGTTGCTCAAACTGTTGTGACCCGCCCTGAGCCCGCTTGCAGGGAGGGCGGAATATAAATCCAATTAAATATTTTTTTAAAAAAAAAGATTAAAAAACAGGACATAATGAGGGAGATCCTCCAATTCCCAAACCCCACAGATACATGTAGTGTATCTGTTATATGCTGATAATGGCCAGCTAACACAGCAGTTGTCATTTTTCGGAATCTGAGGGCTGTAAAGACTTCTCTAAGTTTGTGGAAGGTGATGCTGGACAAATATGAAGCTCCCCCCCGGGGGGGGATCTGGAACTGATAACAGTTCCCCTATCTAAGGCGGCATCTATATTGAATATCAGATCCCGAGTTTTGAACCCATCTAGAAGGGGGCCCTGGGGGTCAACAGTTATTACGTAACGACAGAAAAACCTGTGAAAGCTAGCAACCCTAGAGGTATCTTTCTGGAACTGGATAGAACACTGCTTAGAAAAGGGATTTTCTCCAGTAATTAATTAAGGCAGTGTGGGCACGGGCCCCAGTGGAAGACAAACCAAGAGTCACTGATGAAGGAGGTTTAATGTACTTTTTAAGTGTAAATTATTGTACAGTTCAGTGTACATCAGCAAGAAGACAATAAAATATTTAGAGAGTAGATGTAAACTCAACTGCAGATCAGATCTCTTTGTATGGGTTCCAACACCATTGCTCTCTTTATTCCAGCAGGGAAGGATCAGAGGAATGAGGAGGATGAGGAACCTTATAGCTTTTCAAACTGTGGTAAGAGCTTTTCAGAGAAATCAGACCTTGTTCAACACCAAAGGATTCACTCAGGAGAGAAGCTGTTTATCTCCTCAGAGGCTGAAATGGCATTCTCTGAGGGAAGAAAGAGTCATGCACACTTTCCAAAGCACAGTATAATGAAGGGACATAAATGCTTTGAGTGTGGAAAGCACTTCAGATGCAGATCACAGCTTTTAGTGCACCAAAGGATCCACACAGGGGAGAAGCCATTTGAATGCTCAGAGTGTGGAATGAAATTCAGAAGGAGTGACAATCTTCACCAGCATCTAATAACCCATACAGGTGAGAAGCCTTTTGAGTGCTCAAAGTGTGGAAAGGGGTTCAATCAGAATGGCGATCTTCAAAAGCATCTAAGAACCCACGCAGGGGAGAAACCTTTTGAATGCTTGCAGTGCGGAAAGAAGTTCAGTCAGAGTGGCAATCTTCAAATGCATGAAAGAATCCACACAGGGGAGAAACCTTTTGAATGTTCAGAGTGTGGAAAGAAATTCAGTAGGAGTGACAATCTTCAACAGCATCGAAGAACCCACACAGGTCAGAAACGTTTTGAATGCTCAGTGTGTGGAAAGGGGTTCAGTTATAGTGGCAATCTTCAGGAGCATCTAAGAATCCACACAGGGGAGAAACCTTTTGAATGCTCAGAGTGTGGAAAGAGATTCAGTCATAGTGGCAATTTTCAACGGCATCAGTTTACTCACACAGGGGAGAAACCTTTTGAATGCTCAGAGTGTGGAAAGAGATTCAATTTGAATTCCAATCTTCTACAGCATCGAAGAACCCACACAGGGGAGAAACCTTTTGAATGCTCGGAGTGTGGAAAGAGGTTCGGTCACAATGCCAGTCTTCAACATCATCTAATAACCCATACAAGGAGAAAGCATTTAACTGCTTAGCCCGTTAAAAGAGCTTTTTGCCTATTTCACACCTAAAAGAAAACCACAGATCATATAAAGCACTGAAACAATGTAAACTGTTGTAAAGAGCTTGAATTTACACAGAAACCTTACACCTTACTCTAACATTGAAAAAATGTTACAAAAGCTCGGAGAAGTCCCTTCCCAAGAGATGCCCCCCTTTTCACTGGTTGCTGTTTTTTGGGCTCTCTTCTGCAGTCTTTTTAAAGTTTAAAGGGACTGCACAAGACAGCCTGAAACAGCTGAACGATGACGTGCAGGCCACGAACCAGGAACAGAACTGCATTTCCAAGGTTCATGCCCATCCTTACCTGAGGCACAGATCCAATTTTCATGTACCTCAGAGAATACATACAAGGGTAAAACTCCCCTATAGTTGGCGTAAACATAGTGCAACCGGTCGACATCCTTAATCCACAAACATTTTTATCTGACAAGCAGTTCTAGAAAGGCATCCCCCAACCAGTGTTCCCTCTAAGCTGACTTAGTGTGAGATAGCTCACAGTTTTTTAGCCTCTGGCTCACACATTTTTGTCTTCGCTCAGGGAGGATGGCTCCAGGGCAAACTAATTTATGCGGTAGCCAAATCGCTGGCTCACAACTTTAATGCCAGTAGCTCACAAAGTCGAATTTTTGCTCCCAAGACTCCACAACTTAGAGGGAACATTGCCCCCAACCCTAATCCCCCCCCCAATCCAGCCTGCTGTGAGCTTTCCGGGGTCTTACCCCTTTGAAGCCCAAAGCATGCTGGCAGTAGGGTTTATTTCGGTTGAAAGGAAAAGATTGTGTCCCCCAACCCAACCACTCAGTAAGTTCGGAGGGGTCAGATAGACCCACCCACACACACACACACACAGCATCCAGCATTGTGGAAATGGACCATTATCCGTGGAGTTGGCAGGTGAACCTTGTGGTACATGAATTCCCCAGTCCCAGTTGTCCTCCCCCTCCACCCCCAGATTCTCCCAGACTGAATCAGGAAGGAAAATAGGATTCCCTCCTCCTGCTCTGACTCCCCCGGTCCCAGGAGGTGGAAATGTCCTGGAGTAAGCTCTGGGGCAAGGTTCAGTCCCCACCCCTGACTCCTCAGAGCCCCCTTGAATTCCGTCACTGAGGTTGTGCCTGTATGGCCCGGACTGAGAACATTCTCTTTCCATCTCCCGAGTTTAATTTGGAAAGGTATCCACATTAGGGTCACCAACAGGCAGGGCCAGCCCGAGGCGAGGCTGCGCCCTAGGCAAGGCTACAGATGCCAACCTCCCGGTTGGGCCTGGAGACCACCCCACCGGGAGCCCAGCAGGAGGGGGGCCGGGCACTCAGTTGGCGGTGGTGGCGGCAGCTCCAGCGGCAGGTAAGGAGCGCTGCCAAAAGGGGGTAAAGGGCCGCGCGGTCCCGGGGCGCACCAAGGCGGAGGGCTGGCTGGCTCAGGCGCCGGCAGAAAGAAAGCGCTGCAGCGCCGGCGGTGTGGCCTCATGTTTGCGCACTGGGGGGGGAGGATTGTGTGAATCAGCCAGCCAGCCCTCCACCTCGGCGTGCCCCGGGACTACGCGCCCCTTTACCCCCTCTTGGCAGTGCTCCTTACCTGCCGCTGGAGCTGCCGCGGCTGCTGCCGTCCAAGTGCCCGCGGCGGGAGGAGGTAGGTGGGCGAGGGGGTAAAGGGCCGTGCGGTCCCGGGGTGCGCTGAGGCCAAGGGCTGGCTGGCTGGCTGAGGCAGAAAGAAAGCGGGCTGGGGTTCTTATGCGCTGGCCGGCCAGCCAGCAGCAGGGCACGCTTACCTCAAGTCCTGCCTGGCGGCGCCTGCCATTTCTGATACTAAGAAAACCCAGGTCATTCTTATCCTCTTGCTGCTGAGGTAATATTTATCACCTCTCTCCTCCACATGATTAGTGTCCTCTGCTGCTGAGGTAATATATATCACCCCTCTCCTCCACATGATTAGTGTCCTCTTTGAGGTTCACAAGGGGAGTGAAGCAGTTAGCAGTTTGTAAATCCAGAGACGGTCGCGATAAGCATGGTACAAAGGAATGATCTATTTTAATCTGTTTCCAAGCCAGTGGGGAAATTAATTCATCTGCACCACATGCTCTTTTCCCCACACCCATTGCTGGGGGCCAGAAAACAAAAGTCCTAAAGTTAAGTTGACTCAAAACAGGCAATAACTCCAGACCAGGCATGTAAATCTTTAAAAGCAGTATCCTTCAAAGTTCCCAGGTGTGTGTTCGCAGGCTGGGCTGGGCCCCACAGCAGCCGGCAGGCAAAGTAAACTTCAGGGGAACCTGTGCTGCTTTGGATAGTGTGCTGGGAGGAGGAAAGTAGGAGCAGAAGCAAACATCTTCTGGAAGAAGAAAAGACCAGTATCCTCTGGAAGATTCCTGAGAAGAAGACCTTTAGTTGGCCAAGAGAGACTGCCTGACTCCATTCTATAAATGGAGCTATAGGCTCATAAGGGATATGTTTCACTATGTCTGACTGCCATAGATTGAATGCTGTGGTGCTAGTGTGCCTCATTGCTTGGATTTTTATGCTGCATTATCTTCTAATGCTCTCCGGAGACTTGTCATCTCATTGCTTGGATTTTTATGCTGCATTATTTTCTAATGCTCTACGGAGACTTGTCAACTGCAGCACAGGTATGTGGTATATTAGGTAAACATTTAGCTTTGCTGTTTTTCTTGTTACTCAGACCTAATAAGACTGTACTTGATAGTTGATTAATCTTAATTTTGAATGCTCTGAGTGTGGGAAGAGATTCGGTCGAAGTGGCCATCTTCAACAGCATCAAAGAACCCACACGGGAGAAACCTTTTGAATGCTCCAAGTGCGCAAAGAGATTCAGGTGGAGAGATGCTCTTCAAAATCATTTAGGAACCCACATGGGAGAATCCTTTTGAACGTTCAGAGTGCGGGAAGAGATTAAGTCAGAGTGCCACTCTTCAACAGCATCAGAGAACCCACACAAAGGAGAAGCCCTCAGTGTGTGGGAAGAGATTTAGTCAGAGTAGCCATCTTCAAAAGCATCATGGAATTCACAGAGTGGAGAAACCTTTTGAATGTTCAGAGTGTAGAAAGACATTCAGACAGTGTGGCCATCTTCAAAAACTTCTAAGAACCCACACAAGGACAAACCATGTAACTGCTTAGCCCAGAGGTGTTGAACTCAGTTCTTATGAGGGCTGGATTGGACATAAATATCACTTCATCAGGCCGGGCCATCTGTGCCATAAAATATAATGCTAAGTACCAGAGATATAAACTTTATAAAGGACACAGGCAACCCCAATTAACAATATGATTTTTTACTCAAATACAAACGTGCTTATAATATTAACAGCCTTACAGTACTTCCGTTATTTAACAGTCTTTGATAACTATCGCATCTTGCTCTGAATTATTGCATCAGGCCTGGTTTGAGCTTACAGGTGTCTGATTTCAGAGCTCTTACTACCACTAGCTTTATTGCATTCCAGGCCAGACAGTGGAATGTGGTAATTGACTACTTCAAGGGAACATGTGCTGCTTTGGATAGTGCAATGGATGGAGGAAAACCTTTATCTTCAAAATCATCTAAGAACCCACATGGGAGAAGCCCTTTCAATGCTCATAGTGTGGGAAGAAATTCAGTCTCAGTGGCCATCTTCAACATCTAAGAACTCACACAGGGGAGAAGCCTTTTGAATGCTGAGAATGTGGGAAGATTCAGTCAGAGCAGTCATCTTCAAAAGCATCTAGGAATCCACAGAGGGGAGAAACCTTTTGAATGTTCAGAGTGTAGAAAGAGATTTGGACAGCGTGGCCATCTTCAAAAACATCTGAGAACCCACACAAGGAGAAGCCATGTAACTGCTTAGTCTGGAGGTGCTGAACTCACTTCTTATGATTGGACATACGTTCTCATTTGGACTCAAGTCAGATTACACAGAGTGGGTCAATACAATAAAATGGGGCATTCAATAAACAACACAATAGGATTAGGGGTGCAGAATGAATCAGGAATCTAAATACAGGACAGAAGCAAAACATAAGTCTTAACTGTGTACAGTTCTGGTCACCACACCTTAAAAAGGATATTATAGCTTTGGGAAAAGTGCAGAAAAGGGCAACTAGAATGATAAAAGGGTTGGAACACTTTCTCTATGAAGAAAGGTTAAAGCGCTTAGGGCTCTTTAGCTTGGAGAAACGACGACTGAGGGGTGACATGATTGAGGTTTATAAGATTATGCATGGGATAGAGCAGGTCGAGAAAGAGGTACTTTTCTCCCTTTCTCACAATACAAGAACTCGTGGGCCCTCCATGAAATTGCTGAGCGGTGGGGTTAGAACAGATAAAAGGAAGTACTTCTTCACCCAAAGAGTGATTAACACATGGAATTCACTGCCACAGGAGGAGGTGGCAGCTACAAGCATGGATGGCTTCAAGAGGGAATTAGATAAGCATATGGAGCAGAGGTCCATCGGTGGCTGTTAGCCACAAGGTATAGATAGGGACTTCAGGGCAGGTGATGCTCTTTATTCTTGGTGCTTGGGAGGGGGTCAATAGTGTGAGGGCTTCTAGTGTCCTGGCCCCACTGCTGGACCTCCTGATGGCACCTGGGCTTTTTGGCCACTGTGTGACAGAGTGTTGGACTGGATGGGCCATTGGCCTGATCCAACATTGGCTTCTCTTATGTTCTTAATATGACACATTAAATGATACAATATTAAGGTTTTTACAATTATTTAATTTTAGCATAAAAGTTCATTCAACTGTTAAATATGTAATCTCTTTTTATCGTGGATAGATTATCGCTACCTTTAGGAAAGTCCTTGTTTTGTTTTTTTAAGAGAGAATCTATCCCAAATTCTTTAATATTTATGTTTTATTGTCTGCTTCTGTATTTGAAACATGTAATACATTTGGTAATATATCTGATTTTACTTGTTGTATGTAACAACTCATAATATTTGACAAACCTGATGAATCTCTATTTCCCCCCTACCCCTTCTTGCCTTCTGTATCCCACCTTTTTTTGTTGTTGTTGAGAAAATAATAAAAATTTAAACCAAAAAGCCATTTTGAACAATGGTTTTGAAAGGTTTACGGAAAGCGGGAGGGGCCTTCCTGACTTCCTCAGGCAGGCCATTCCTTAAGGTGGGGGCCACAACAGAGAAGGCACAGGTATGGGCAGTTGTTGGTTTTGTCCATTTGCAGGCCGGCTCCTGCAGAAGACCTCACACTGAGGAGCAAAGCTGTGGTGGTGGTGCGTAGTGGCAGTGATCTGGTCCAAGGCCACGAAGGGCTTTTGTATGGAACAGCAAATACTCTAAACGGTAGGTGTCAGAGTTAGCTTGGCAGATAACCTGAAGTAGTGAGTTTCCCAGAGGACAGCAACCGCTAAAAGGGCCCTCTTTTGTGTAACCACTTTCTGAGCCCTTTTGAGCCTTCAACTCCTGAGCATATGAAGAAGACCCTCATCAGAACCAGCTATTCCTATACAAGTTCAGCCTCGTATGGATTCTCTGAGGAACATGAAAGTTGGATCGGTGCCTCAGGTTCTTTTCACCCACAGAGCCTTGAGGAGGGTCCTCCCCTGGGCGGTCTCCTTGATGCCAAGGAGATATCAGCCGCTCCTTCAACCCACAGAGCCCGTTCCCATCCTTGCTTTCTTCCCTGTGGCATCTATCTGAAATAAAGCATTTATAAGATTTCTTCCCAATTAGGGTAAGGTTTCTGTGTAGATTCAAGCCTTTTATAACGGTTTACATGGTTTCGATGCTTTGTAAAGTCTATGTGTTGGGTGATAGTGAGATATTGAAAAAATGGTATTTAGCAGAGATAAGATAGTCCAGCAGAGCCAGAGTAAAATAATTCAGACTGAGAGTCCATGTGTGATTAAAATATAAAGTTTTTACTAAATTCTAGCATGGGAAGGGTAACTGGGATGAAAATAACAACAGAGCTAAATCGGCTACATCCTTACTCTACAAAGACAAAACTAGAAGAGAGAGATTATGGCTACTCTTCTTGTTCTTCAGAACACCAAAACAAAGACGGGAAGAGAAGCCATAAAATGGTAATATACCTTGACACTAGTCCCAATCAAATCCCTAGATCAGGGATAAAATTCCCGGGCATTCTACAGCTAAAGAACATTGGTTACATGAGAAACATGTGACTTCCTGTGAGTAACATAAACAAACATCTAACCCCAGATATACTGAGTGTTTTCAACTTGTAATACCCAACAGTATGGTTGTCTTTTAGGTGTGAAACGGGAGACGAGCTCTTTTCACAGGATAGACAGTTACGTGGTTTCTCCTTTTGCGGATTTTTTGATGCTTTCGAAGACGGCCATGCAGTTGGGAGTAAGCAGTGACGTGGCTAAGTTTGCTCACGACACTAAGTTGTTCAGGGCAGTGAGAACCAGGGAGGACTGTGAGGTGCTCCAGAGGGATCTGTTGAGGCTGGGCGAGTGGGCATCAGTGTGGCAAATGAGGTTCAAGGTGGGCAAGTGCAAAGTACTGCACACTGGGGCCAAAAGTCCGAACTATAAATATTAATTGGTAGTGGTAGAGAACTCACCGAAAATGTTGACGGAGTGCCACTGCAATAAAGAAAGGCAAATTCTATGCTGGGGATTATTGGGAAGGGGAACTGAAAAAAAAATCAGACAATATCATAATGCCGCTGTATTAATCTATGGTGCGGTGTCATTTGGTATATTATGAACAGTTCTAGTCACCGCACCTGAAAAAATGCAGCAAAGGGCAACTAAAATGTCTAAGGGGATGGAACACCTTCCCTATGAAAAAAGGTTAAAGAGGAAAGGTTAAAGCGCTTGGGCCTCTTGGGCCATGCATGAGATAGAGAAGGCAGAGAAAGAAGTACCTTTCTCACAATACAAGAAGTCGAGGGCACTCCATGAGATTAATGAGCAATAAGGTTAGAACAGATAAAAAGGGACTACTCTTCACCCAAAGGGTCATTAATACGTGGAATTCACTACTGCAGGAAGTGGTGGCAGCTACAAGCATGAACAGCTTCAAGAGAGGATTGGATAAACATATGGAGCAGAGGTCCATCAGGGGCTATTAGCCACAAGGTACAGATGGAGCGCTATTTATGTCTGGGGCAGTGACGTTCTATATTCTTAGTGCTGGGGGGGGAGCAACAGTGGGAGAGCTTCTGGAGTTTTGGCCCCACTGGTGGACCTCCTGAGGGCAACTGGGTTTTGGCCACTGTGTCACAGAGTGTTGGACTGGATGGGCCATTGGCCTGATCCAACATGGCTTCTGTTATGGTCTTATGTCTGGGGCAGTGATGCTCTGTATTCTTGGTGCTTGGGGGAAAACATTGGGAGGGCTTTTGGAATTCTGGCCCCACTGGTGGACCTCCCGATACCTGGGTTTTGGCTACTGTATGACACTGGGTGTTTGACCGGATGGGCCATTGGCCCAACTCAACGTGGCTTCTGTTATGTTCTTATGTTCTACTCTATTTGTTCTTACATTCTGTTCTGTTTCTTATGTTCTACTCTAATGTTCTACTCTAATATGTTCCGGACATAAAGCAGTGGGCTAATCATAAACAGGTGGCTGGAACTCTAGCCCAATGGTACAGACATGGTCCTGGCTGAAGAGCAGGCCGAGAGAGTCCAATTCCCCCAGAAAGGAGTCTCCCAAGCTGTCTCTGCATGGAGTGTCGGGGCACCCAGCTCCTGAGAAGGAATCCACTGGGAATCCAGAGAGCTGGCAGGTTCCCGCCCCTTTGCCATCCCGCCACATTCACGGAAAAGGGTGCAGATAGGAACTCTTGGGCTGGGCCAAGTGATGCTCTGGATTCTTGGTGCTTGGGGGGGGCAACAGTGGGTGGGGGGCAACAGTGGGTGGGCTCCTAGTGTCCTGGCCCCACTGGTGGACCTCCTGATGGCACCTGGTATTTCTGGCCACTGTGTGACAGTGTTGGACTAGATGGGCCATTGGCTTGATCCAACACTGGCTTCTCTTATGTTCTTATGTTCTAGTTTGACCCGACCCTCTGCATCTGGCATCTTCTCTTCAACCAGAACTGTGCCCCATTCAGAAGGGGAACCCCTGAAACCAGTGCTTTTTATTCTTGGGGGGGGGGTTGCCCTTCTTTCCACCAACACCCTCCCCCCAAATGTCCCGGCGCCCGAGTCCCGCACAAAGCAGCCTTGCCGAAAACTGTCTGCCAGTATGAACGATGATGGAAGAGGTGCCCTGCCTTACCTGCGCCCCTCCCCCCCAAGAGTCATGTCTTGAGAAACAGGGAAGGGGTCTCAGATCGCAGGTATGTCCAGAGGTGCCATCCTAAAACAGCTGTCCTGGGAGGAAGCAGAGCCCCAGTGGAGAGGCCCAAGGATGAGACCCTGTAATGTATTCACCTTCGGGAGGCTAGGTCTCCACGTGGTCATGCGAAGCAGCCGAGCTTCACTTCCTGAGACAATGGGCCAAGCGGATCCCAGCCTGGCCAATCAGAGGGCTAGGCTCCCAGCTGAGAGCCCATGAAACTCTCGGCCACTGTAAATAGCCAATCACTGGTGTAGGGGGTGTTTGGTTGTGGGGATTGTTGCACATATAAGCCGGCTTGTGAGCCGGTAACTTTGTCTTGTTCTTTCCTGAAATAAAATATGAGAGCTGAAATCACCAGTAAGTCTCAGTACTTTTCAGACCTGCTCTGGAAGGACGGCTAGGCCTGAACTCCCTTTAGTTTGCCTTGATTTGACTCAGCCGCCCCGTTGAACTCTGGTAGGGCTGAACAGGCCGGGAGTCCGCCTTACTCCTGGTCCGCTGCACCGAGCAATGCTCCCTCCAAGCTGTGGAGTCTTGTGAGCAAAAATCCTACTGTGTGAGCTGCTGGCATTAAAGCTGTGACTGAACAATTTGGCTGCAGCAGAAATCAGTTTGCTCTTTAGCCATCCTTCCTGAGCTGAGACAAAAATGTGTGAGCTGGAGGCTCTAAGAAACTGTGAGCTAGCTCACACTAACTCAGCTGAGAGGGAACACTGGTCCCATCTATTCCTGGTGGCTTGTTTCAGTGCAGCTTTACTTTCTAAAACTCTTTCTTCTTCTTCAAAAGATTCTTCTTGAAAGGGATCTGTGCTCCTTTCGTCTCTCTTTCTATAATCCTTCAGTGTGTTGTTCCCATCTTTTCTTAGACGTTTCTACCTCTAGATAATTCACGAGGCTGGGGAGAAAAGCCGACCGCGATCCTTGCCGCTGTGGTTGAAGTACCTCTGATGGTGGGTGCAGGGATGAGGCATTTTGGAGTGGGGCAGGATCTGTCTCCTCGCCCTGTTCCATTCCTTCTCTTACCTGCCTCCCTTGCTGTTGTTTCAGATGTGGGGACGATCTGTGAAGATGGAAGCAAAGCTCTCTGAGAAAGAGAGCGGGGAGGGGGCTGGGTGGTGGCTGGAGCCGCACAAAAGCAGGGAGCAGCCGGGCAGCCGCAGCCTGGGAAAAGGCTTCCTCCCCCGGAGAGTAAGTAATGTCAGGCTTGGAAGACGGGCGTTCCGCTGTGGCCGGTTTGGGGGAGGGGGTCGTCGAAATGATTCCAAAAGGAGCTTTTCTGATGTATTTTCCCCTTTGCTCGCCCGCAGAGGGGCCTGCCTGGCGGGGGGGAGGGGGGTCCGCCTCGGGTCCGCGGAGCTTGCAAGGCGGCTCTCTTTCAGGGGGCCTTTGGAGGGATCGTGATCCGCCGGGCAGGCGGCAAAATGACGGGGCTGTGCCCAGGCCAGCCGGATCCACGCATCCTATTCCCCTTCTTGATAGTGGCTGGATTTTATCTGGGGTAGGCTGTTAATCGTTTTATATTTTTAAAGGTTCTTTACTGTCTCTTTTGTCCGGCTTTTTCTGGGGGTATGGTATTTTATGCGTTGCATAAAAATTCCCCCCAGTGTCCCTTGCAGGGGCTGAAAGGCGGGATCCGAAGTTTGTAAATCGAAATAAATTCTCACCCACGGAGGGCGGCAGGAGGCCCCGGAAGAAGAAGTCCCACGGAAGAAGAAGTCCCTGCTCTTGGGTTGCCCCAGATGCCACACATTTGGGCTAGTGCCTCCCCCCCCCCCCCATCTGCAGTTTGGGAGGAGGTTATTTATTTACATTAATTATAGAACAGGGTTTGAGTCCAGTGGCACCCTTCAGACAGCCAAGTTTTTATTCAAAGTTTAGTTTAGTTTGCAAGCACACTTCTTCAGAATAGTCCAGATTCTTGCCTTTTGTAAGAAAGGAAATAGGAGTCTGTACCTGTGTTTCTGCTGTGTGGCTCAATGTGGTGCCTTCCATGAAGACAGATTCGGGTGGGGTAGCCATGTTGGTCTGAAGCAAGCAGCAGAACAAAGTTTGACTCCGGTGGTACCCTTAAAACCAAGGAAGTTTCAATCCTCAAAGAAATCAACCCTGACTGTTCCCTGGAAGGCCAGATACTGAAGCTGAAGCTCAAATCCTTTGGCCACCCAATGAGAAGGGAGCACTCACTGGAGAAGACCCTGATGCTGGGAAAGACTGAAGGTCAAAGAAGACGGGGACGTCTCTAGTTCCATACCCTGCTGAGGTCGCTACAGCAAATTGACACTGAGTGTCCAAGGCTGGGGCACCCGCCCAGAGCCTCTTTCTAAAGGTCGTATTTATTTCCACAATGGGACTTTTTCCTAGTACTTAATATAACACAGTGACATTAATCCTGATCCGCAAACTAGAACACGGATGCACCTTCTGATCCACCAGGGCAATTCTTAGGTGTCTCTTCACCAGGGTCAGTGATGTAACTCCATTCTCTTTTCTTTTCTTTCTGGTTTTTTGGTCTCTTTCCTTCTCCCTCTTCATAGCCAAGTGAATGAGAGTGTCTTTTCCAGAGTCCGAGGCAACCCAAGAGAAAGGGGAAGGAGATGGAAGAGGAGGACCCAGAAGGCCCTGGAATGCTGGCAAGAGGTTGAGAGAACATCCCCATCCCATCCCAGCAGGAAGTGGTGTTGAATTCTGGGAAGGAGCTGCACCAGAGATCCTGGATCAGGACACCGTGAGCTCAGATGAATATTGTCGACTCTTCCGGCAGTTCTGTTACCAGGAGGCCGATGGGCCCCGAGAGGTTTGCAGCCGGCTCCATGGACTTTGCAACCACTGGCTGGAGCCAGAGAGGAACACCAAGAAGCAGATGCTGGACCTGGTGATCCTGGAGCAGTTCCTGGCCGTCCTGCCCCAGGACATGCAGTGCTGGGTCAGAGGGTGCGGGCCAGAGACCAGTTCCCAGGCGGTGGCCCTGGCCGAAGGTTTCCTCCTGAGTCAGGCGGAGGAGAAGAGGCAGGCAGAGCAGGTGAGGGGTTTTCATGCACTCAGTGCAAGCAGTGACCTTATCCAAAGGCTTCCCTGTCAGATATTTCTGTGTGTGTGTTCACTGGCATCAAGTCGCTTCTGACTTATAGCCGCCCTATGAATGTCCTCTCGTTAACAGCTTTGCTCAGGTCTTGCAGACTGAGGGCCCTCGTGGCTTCCTTGATTGAGTCAATCCAGCCCATGTTTGGTCTTCCTCTTTTCCTGCCGCCTTCAACTTTTCCTGGCATGATTGTTTTTTCCCAGTGACTCCTGTCTTCTCGTAATGTCCCCAAAGTACGATAGCCTCATTTAAGTCATTTTAGCTTCTGGGGAGAGTTGAGGCTTGATCTGATCTAGAGCCCCCTGATTTGTCTTCTTGGGGGTCCACCTCCGACACCACGTTTCTTCCGGCTCGCTTTCTTCGTTGTCCAACTTTCACACTTGTGCTTAGTAATGGGGGATTCTGTGGCATGAATTAACTCGATCTTGGTCACCCGTGACACATCCTGACACCGAAGAATATTTTCTAGCTCCTTCATGGCGGCCCTTTCCAGTCTCAGTGTCAGGATCTACAGCAAAACAATGAAGTAAACACTTCCAGGAAGGTTTTACATTTATTGAAAAGCCATAGATGCAGTATTCATGAACACTGTTAGGAATGGCGGGTTACCTATGCGTATAATAGGATATAGGGTATTCGTATGCGCCCCCCCTACGTACTACCCAAATAGATTTGCAGAGTCTCTAACGGCTGCTTAGCTGGGAAAGTAAGAAGCTCCCTAGACATTACCTAGACATTACCAACTCCACCTGCGACCTTGAGAGATATGTGTTACAGTGCAGATGATATTAAGTGCATGAAAAGGAATGCAAAGCAGTTAGACACACACACCACACTACTGGCAGCTACAGCTGACACTCAGACTCTTTCTGATTTTTTTGTTTGCCGTCTCCCTTTTGGTTGACGATGGAGCCAAGGAACAGAGAATCTGTGTAACAGTTTCAATTTATTCATCTTCACTATTTTGTACCAGTAATGTGGTGTCAGTTGCACATGTCAAATAGTTACTGTTCCTTCCGCCAATGTTCACTCCTCCTTCCTCTAAATCGAACCCAGCTTTCCTTATGATGTGTTCTGCATGTAGATTGAAGAGACAGAGGGATAAAATACATCGTAGTCTGACAGCTTTGCCAGTTTGGAAACCATTCTGTTTCTCCGTATTCTGTCCTAACAGTGCACGGCCTCTGCCCAGACTACAGATTGTGTGTCAAAACAATTGCATGTTGTGGCACACCCATTTCTTTTAAAACCAACCATAGCTTTTCTTGATCCCCACAGTCAAAACCGTTGATATAATCTATGAACCACAAGCGGATTTTCTTCTGAAATTCTCTCCTGTGCTCCATTAACCAACGAAAACTGGCAATATGATCTCAAGCGCCTCCTCCTTTTCTGCATCCACCTGGAACATCTGGCATTTCTCTTTGGCCTGATCCAACATTGGCTTCTCTTATGTTCTTATGTTGGTCATCAAAACAATCAGATGTTGTGGCACACCCATTTCTTTTAAAACCAGCCATAGCTTTCCTTGATCCCTGCAGTCAAAAGCGCTGATGCAATCTATGAACCACAAGCTGATTTTCTTCTGAAATTCTGTCCTCTGTGCTCCATTAACCAATGAAAATTGGCAATATGACCTCAAGCTCCTTTTCCTTTTCTGAATCCACCTGGAACATCTGGCATTTCTCTTTCAATATATGATAACAGTCCATGTTTTAAAATGTTGAGCATCGCTTTACTTGCATGAGAAATGAATGCAGTGGTCCAGTAGTTGCTACAGTCTTTGATGTCTCAATTTTTTGGAATGGGAATGTAAAGTGAGCGTTTCCAGACTGTGAGCCATAGTTTTGTTTCCCATCTTTTGTAGCGTATTCCTGTTAAGATTTTGATAGACTCCTTTCCTGTGGCTTGGAATACCTCTACTGACATCCCGTCCAATGCTCCCTCTAAGCTGTGGAGTCTTGTGAGCAAAAATTCTACTTTGTCAGGTACTGGCATTAAAGCTGTGACTGAACAATTTGGCTGCAGCAGAAATCAGTTTGCTCTTTAGCCATCCTTCCTGAGCTGAGACAAAAATGTGTGAGCTGGAGGCTCTAAGAAACTGTGAGCTAGCTCACACTAACTCAGCTGAGAGGGAACACTGGTCCCATCTATTCCTGGTGGCTTGTTTCAGTGCAGCTTTACTTTCTAAAACTCTTTCTTCTTCTTCAAAAGATTCTTCTTGAAAGGGATCTGTGCTCCTTTCGTCTCTCTTTCTATAATCCTTCAGTGTGTTGTTCCCATCTTTTCTTAGACGTTTCTACCTCTAGATAATTCACGAGGCTGGGGAGAAAAGCCGACCGCGATCCTTGCCGCTGTGGTTGAAGTACCTCTGATGGTGGGTGCAGGGATGAGGCATTTTGGAGTGGGGCAGGATCTGTCTCCTCGCCCTGTTCCATTCCTTCTCTTACCTGCCTCCCTTGCTGTTGTTTCAGATGTGGGGAGGATCCGTGAAGATGGAAGCGAACCTCTCTGAGGCAGAAGGAGCTCCGTCAGAGGAAGGTCAGAGGGCGCAGTGTGCCCAGGAAGATGCCCGAGGTGCCCTGTCAAGCGGTAAGGGATGCCTCCTGCCCAGGTGGGATCGGGGAACCTAATCAAGTTGTTGGGCAGAAGGTTCATCAGGACAAGAGAAAAGGGAAATAGTTTTGCAGATTACGCAGAATGGAGTTGTGGGACACAGAGTGCCATCGGGTGTGGTGACGGCCACTCCATTTTAGGGGGGAGTAGACAGATTCGTGGAGGGCAATTCCCTTCTTACTTTCATTGATTAGAATTGTCATATCTCACCTTCCGTCCTTCCATGGGAAAGACTCAAGGTGGCTCAAAAAAGAAAAAGAAGACAATTTTTACAGGTACAGGTAACGTTTATTGTCTATAGCCAAAGGCCATTAGAATCTGAACACATAAAGCGATCTGAGATATAGAAGATATAATTACAAAGATCAGCGTTGAAATGATCTAACCAAAAGCTACTGATCAAAGAAGGCAAATCCTGCTGGCGCTATGACCCACCGTGAATGAATGGAACCTCCACATTCCCCCGATGGTGGCCCAGGCTCGCCCCGTCTCCTCGGATCTCAGAAGCTAAGCAGGGTCGGCCCTGGTTAGTACTTGGATGGGAGACCACCGAAGACGTCCAAGGTTCTTGCAGGCAAAGGCATACCACCTCTGAAGGGCCCTCGCCTTGAATAACTGTGGGGTCACCATCAGTCAGCTTGACTTGTTCCAGGGTAGCCTACCGCTGAAAACCTGTTGCCGCAGAGGCCAGTATTTGGGCTTCTCAGCCACTGCTTAAAGGCTTTCCGGGAGAATCTGTTGGGCCACCGTCAGAAAGAGGATCCTGGACGAGGGATGTCAGGCCGTGGCCTTTGGCACCCCCATGAGGGTTGAGGGTGGAGCATCGGGGGGGGGACATGATGTCACCTTGACATCTCGCCTGGCCAAATGCCTGGATGTGAAGTCAGAGCATCAGCAGAAACTCTGGAAGCCTGTTGGTGGTACCCTAGAAGAGCTTCCAAAGTGTGGGGTGATGCACGAAAATCACGTCTGGGTTTTCGGCTGGATGTGATGACGAAGTGTCGTGCCGTGTGATTTCCGGTCCCCTCTTTTTCTCCTGCCGGGCCAGTCTCCGGCGT
>NW_015173311.1:0-9053 GCF_001447785.1 Gekko japonicus | reverse complement strand
CATTCCTGGGCTTCTGGTCTGACCCAGCAGGGATGGTGTCACCTTTTCAGGGGTTCACAGGGCACATTTGAAGTCTCACAGAGGCCTGAAACCTGTCGGCAGCATTTATATCCCCCCGGGGCTTGTGGGTACCTGGTGTTTCTCTCCCACAGTTGACTAAAAGTCATTACAAATTTTCTCAAATGTAAAAAAGAGGTTTCACAGCCATGGGAGCAGGGATGCGTGAAGCTGACATCAAAGAAGCAAGTAAAGTAGGAACTTGAGGTTTAACGTTCACCCTTCCGAATTTGTCTCCCTTGCAGGCAATGAAGAGATGTTGCTGAGCCGTTGTCTTTGCAGAGGAGTGGAAACGGCTGCTCTACCTCTGGTCCAGGTAGGGGGGGATGACAGGGGGATAGTCAGGTCCCCACTTCTTTCTCAAGGAGGCTTTTTGGTCCTGTTGATCAAGCAGAGAGAGGCCCTGAACCCTACTCTCTTTAGGCATGCCAAACTCTACGCCCTGCACCCTCCCAGAATGCCCCCGTGGAGAGTGCAGTCTCTGTCTGGAGTGATCTCTGACGAGGGAATCTGCTTTTCCTTTCAGCCTCCCTTTTCCTTTGAGGAGGTGGCCGTGTATTTCACCGTGGCCGAGTGGGCCTTGCTGGCTCCGGGCCAAAGAGCTCTCTACAGGGACGTCATGCGGGAGAACTACGGGAACGTGGCCTCTCTAGGTAAGGACCTTTCATTGGTGCCAAAGGTGCAAATTGCTGCCAGTGGGATGATGCATGAATCAAAATGTTGAAAAGCAACATGTGGTTGTGAGGACTGCCCGGCTACCTCCCCCTCCCCCCCGGCTGGGGGCCTCAAGGAGATGGGGTGGCCGTGAAAACGATGGCTCAGCATGGCCAGTGTGGTGGGCATCGCCCAAGCCAGAGAGAGTGTCCTGGCCTGTGGCTGAGGGGAGGCTGAGAGGCCCTCAGAAAGACTCAGGAAGAGACCAGAGCCCGATTTCTCAGCTGCCAACCTTGACAAAACGCCCTTCTCCCAGATGGGATTACATCCATCCACTCTGACTGTGATCTGGTATGGACCCATCCCCCTTGTACTGGCTCAGATCGTGGGCCTTGACCTTGACCATGGTTCCATCCTTCCAGAAGGATTCTTCATCTTCCTTGGATTCCTTTCCTCCCTTCCCCATATCAGAATGGTCCCTTTCTTTTCTTTCCCTCTGCCAAAGAAGCCAGGAATCTCAGAGAGACTATGGTGGAGACGGACAAAGGCCTCGCATCTGAAGGAAGGCTGGAGAGTTTGCGAGGAGGACCTCGGGAGTGTGTTTCCTCCCCTGATGAGCTGGCTGCAAGTGAGTATCCTTCACAGTTATGTCAAGGGAACGGGCAAGGAACAGCCATGGGGGCTTTCCTCACTTGGAATACTGTGTACAGTTCTGGTCAGCACACCTCAAAAAAGATACTAAAGCTTTGGGAAAGGTGCAGAGAAGGGCAAGTACAGTGATTAAGGGGATGGAACACCTTCCCTATGAAGAAAGGTTAACGAAGTTGGGGCTCTTTGGCTTGGAGAAATGACGACTGAGGGGGTGACATGATTTAGGTGTACAAAAGTATGCCTGGGATAAAGAAGGTAGAGAAAGAAGTCCTTTTCTCACAATACAAGAACTTGGGGGCATTCCATGAAATTTGAGCAGTAGGCTTAGAACGGATAACAGAAATTACTTCTTCACCCAAAGTGTCATTCACACGTGAAGTTCACTGCCACAGGAAGTGGTGGTGGCTACAAGCATAGACAGCTTCAAGAGGGGACTGGATAAACGAATGGAGCAAAAGTCCCTCAGTGTATAGAGGGAACCCTATGTCTGGGGCAGTGATGCTCCTGTATTTTGGTGCTTCAGGGGGCAACAGTGGGAGGGGTTCTGGAGTTCTGGCTCTGCTGCTGGACCTCCTGATGGCACCTGGGTTCTGGCTGCTCTGTGACACAGAGGGTTGGACAGGATGGGCCACTGGCCTGATCCAGTATGGCTTCTCTTACGTTCTCAGATTCCCGCTCACCCTGTCATCCCAGGAAACACAGAATCAAGTTCTCAGTCGAAGCACAATTTACTTGAGCCACAACAGGATAGAGGAAGCACTGTAGCCACCTCCCGTCTCCCCAAGAGGCGAGTGACCAACTCCTTCCCAGAGGCTTAAGTCCCTTCCAGCCCCTTGAGGCAAGAAACCATCTGCCACAGGAAAACACACAGATACAGAAAAGCCAGGTATACCTGTCCGCTCAGTGCGCTCCGATGCCCGGGTTCCTCCAAGACTGGCCGGCACTAGTCCCCTGCCCCCGTCCCCAGGGAAGAGGATTGACAACAATGACAACCCTGTGCTGTCAGGGGTCATTTTGTAAAAAAAGAGGTGCAGGAGTTCATTAGCATAACTCATTAGCATAACTCATTTGCATATGCCACACCCCCTGACATCACCGGAAGTGTGTCAGAAGGCAACACCTACCGCTCAGGCTCCACTGGACTGTAAGAACATAAGAACATAAGAGATGCCAATGTTGGATCAGGCCAAAGGCCCATCCAGTCCAACACTCTGTATCCCACAGTGGCCAGAAATACCAGGTGCCATCAGGAGGTCAACCAGGGGGGGGCGGGGGGGGCTCTGCAACTTACCTGGCTGCTTCTTGCTCTGACTGAGGGCTGCTGGGAGCAGGGGACGAGGCTTGATGCATGTGCCCGCCCCTTGGGCTCTTTACTGCCGGAGCTCCGCTCCCGTGCGCTCCTGCAGGAAATGACCCCTGCCTGTGCTGCTCTAACTCCCCCACAGTTCCATTATATCGTTCTGGTCCTGCTGGACACATTCCTATCTGTAGGAGGATGACACAGGACACTCTTGAAGAGTCCCTTGGACTGCAAGAAAATCAAATCAGTCAATCCTAAAAGAAATCAACCCTGACTTTTCCCTGGAAGGTCAGATAATGAAACTGAAGCTCAAATACTTTGGCCACCAAATGAGAAGGGAGCACTCACTGGAGAAGACCCTGATGTTGGGAAAGATTGAAGGTCAAAGAAGACGGGGACGGCAAAGGATGAGATGGTTAGACAGTGTCATAGATGCAACGAACATGAAATCGAGCCAACTTCAGAGGACGGCGGAAGACAGGAAGGCCTGGGGTGATCTGGTCCATGGGGTCACGAAGAGTCGGACTCGACTGTGCAACTGAACAACAACAAAGGCAGTGAAGGAATAACATAATCAAACCTAAGCTTTTCCAGCATAATTAAACATATAAAGACAAGCTTCCGGTTACCATTTCCGGGTTCAACAGAGGCCGTCTGTTTCAGCAAGACAAGGTGTTCACAACGTTAGCCAGTCCAGGCAAGAGTCAAATGGGAAGCCATTCAGGGTGCTCTGGGGCTGTTGACAGTGCCATGTCCACTCCATAGTGTGAACGCTATCTAGATTTATAGAGAAAGGGTCTCTGACCAGTCCTAGGTCTTTGAACCAATCCGATACCCAAGAGGTGATGTAACTCCCTATGTTGCTGGGCATGTGACCTGCCAGGATGGACAAGAGCAAGGGGGAGAGAAGCAAAACTCTGCAGCTAGGTCCGGCCCAACCCCCACATACAGGTGTCCATAATTGCAAGTGCTTGGAATGTGTGTTAATTTGGAACACCAGGATGGTTGATACTCCCTGACACCACAGCTGAAAACAATTTAGCTTAACAAGGTCACTGTGCTCTGAGCTATCGGGAAATTCCCGTAGGCCTCTTTGCACCCTGAACCAAAGATTTTACTTAACAGAACAAGGAACCATTTTTCTTTACAGGGAGAAAAGTACTTCTTTCTCCACCTGCTCTATCACATGCATAATCTTATAAACCTCGATCATGTCAACCCTCAGCTGTCATTTCTCCAAGCTAAATAGCCCCAAGACCTTTACCCTTTCTTCATATAGGGAAAGTGTTCCAACCCTTTGATCCGAGTTGCCCTTTTCTGCACTTTTCCCAATGCTAGAATATCCTTTTTGAGGTGTGGTGACCAGAACTGCACACAGTATTCCAAATGAGGTCGCACCATCGCACCACCATTTATACAGGGGCATTATGATACTGGCTGATTTGTTTTCAATTCCCTTCCTAATAATCCCCAGCATAGCGTTGGCCTTTTTTATTGCAGTCACACACTGTCTCGACATTCTCAGTGAGTTATCCACTACAACTCCAAGATCTCTCTCTCGGTCAGTCTCTGCCAGTTCGGACCCCATCAATGTGTATTTATATCCTCGACAGATCCCTTTGAAGTGCCTCACAATCCTCCCTTGTAGAAAAGTAACAGCTACCCCATCATCTCTTTGAGATGAGCCATCCCGAACCAGAGACTTTTCATCTCCTGTCGGCTTCCCCCCAATATTCAGTTTAAAAACTGCTCTGCCACCTTTTTGATTTTAAGCGCCAGCAGCCTGGTTCCTTCTCCGGACAAGTGGAGACCATCCCTTTTGTACAGTTCCCTCTTCTTCCAAAAAGCATTCCAGGGCCTAACAAACTTGAACTCTTCCCCCCTACACCATCGTCCCATCCACGCACTGAGACTCCTGAACTGTGCCTGTCTCTCCAGCCCTGCGCGTGGAATCTCATTACCACTTTTTCCCTTGAATTACATACATAGAGTTAGGGGAAAGGAGGGACACGCAGAGTATAAAAACAGCTCTACGGGAGGGCCCGGCAGGGATAAGGTGTGAGACCAGCGGCTCAGTTTGGGAGGAAAGAAGACCTGATAACAGAAATGTATACCCGTTCATGAGCAGAGCCCGACGGGTGGCCTGGCTTCTTGCAGGGGTGATGATTGATGCTGTTTCTTTATTCCAGGAGTAGACATAGAGGAGACAGCTGGAGAATTCCAGGGGTTCACTTTGGAAAAAGCCATGAGTGAAGAGGCCGAAGGACGCTACGGAGATGGACCACAGAGGCAGGAGGGAAGCCACGCAGGTAAGAGAAGCCCATTCCTTGCCGAGGAGGGGTTTTTGTGTGAAATCCCAGTCCAAGAAGAGGTCAGTCAAAAAGAGAAGGAACAAAGTCCTCCATCCTAATCAGAGAATCCACTCCAGGGAAAATGAAAATGGAAGCGTGGCCTTTGCAAAGACCTTCAGTCAGAGAATGCAAAGCATTTTGCAGGCGCAACGTTCCTTAGGAGAGAAACGGTATGATTGCTTGGAGTGCAGAAAGAGCTTCAGTTGGAAAAGAGCCCTTGCTTTACATCAAAGTAATCATGCAGATGGGGGGGGGGGCATCTAAATGGTCAGAGTCCAAACCAGGTGACTCCGATGCAGGAGGCTTAACGTACTTTTAAAGTGGTAGGTAGGTAGAATTTTATTGCATGAGGCCGAAGTCTGTAATAGTATAATCATAGCGGGCCAAGCAGTAGTAAATATTACAGTAAAAACACAACAAGGTTAAAAACAATATTAATACTGTCAGGATTAGGACATATCGTAGAATTCAACACGTTGAACATCAGGGCGATTTTGCACAGATCTTCTTGGTAGCCAGTGCATACAGCAACATCATGTAGGTGACATTATGCTCATCATCATTGAAGAGGGAGATGATTTTGTCTGCCGCTGAGTGTGAGGCTAACCTGGCTAAAATGGCTGCAAGGCACTTGGCCCTGGGAACCACATAAAGGTCACGAGACAGGACACAATGAAGGAGATCCTGCAATTCCAGGGCTCCACAGATACCTACTCGCTGAGCAACTGGTGTAGGCTGATAACGATATATATACACACAATTACTGTTGATTGTTGTTGGTTCCTTATGTATGTTACGCTGATAATGGCCAGCTACCATGGCGGTTGTCGTTTGTAATCTGAGGGCTGTAAAGGCTTCTCTAAATTTGTGGAAGGTGATGCTGGACAAACAAGAAACTCTGAGAGTCAATTTGGTGTAGTGGCTAGAAGTGTGGAATCTAATCTGGGAGAACCGGTTTTGATTCCTCACTCCTTCACATGTAGCTGCTGGGTGACCTTGGGTAAGTCATGGTTCTCTCAGAGTTGTTCTCTCAAGAGCAGCTCTAAAAGAGCTCTCTCAGTCCCACCTACCTCACAGGGTGCCTGTTGTGAGGAGGGGAAAGGAAAGGAGATTGTAAGTCACCCTGAGACTCCTTTGGGTAGTGAAGGGTGAGGTATAAATCCAATCTCTTCTTCTGTTGTGATCCCATTTGAGCAGTTTAAACCAGGGGGGGAAATCTGTAATTGGTAACAGTTCCCTTATTTAAGGCAGCATCTATATTGAACATCAGATCCCAAGTTTCGAACCCATCTAGAAAGAGGCCCTGGGGGTCAACAGCTATTGGGCAACAGCAGAAAAGCCTATGATAGCTAGCAACCCAAGAGGTTTCTGTCTGGAGCGGGATAAAACACTGCTTAGAAAGGTGACCTCAAGTAAGTAAGGCAGCATGGGCACGGGCCCTAATGAAAGACGAACCAAGTGTCTCTGACATAGGAGGCTTAATGTACGTTTAAAGTGTAAATTATTGTACACTTCAGTGTACATCAGCAAGAATATACTGAAATATTGAGAGGGTAGATGTAAATTTAGTGGCAGATCAGACCTCTTTGTATGGGTTCTAACAGCATAACTCCCTTTATTCCAGCAGGGAAGGATCAGAGGAATGAGGAGGATGAGGAACTGCGTCATCTATCGTCAGATGAAGTCAAGAATGAAGATGTGAGAGGAAACTTCAGGAGTCAAGGCAAACCTAAGAGACAGAGAGGCAGCCACATGGTCAAGAAGAGGGATAAACCCATTCCTTGCCAAGGGGAAAATTTCCATGAAGTAATTCACGTGGTGGAGGAAACATACAAGTGTCTGGAATGTGGAATGAGCTTCCCAGATCAAACCCAGTATAATGTCCATTTACGAGTGCACAGTGGAAACAAGACCCATCAAGGCCTGGAGGGTGGAAAGACCATGATTCACAGAGCAGAGCTCCTTAGACATCTAAGAGCAAATACAGGAGAGAAACCTTATAGCTGCTCAGTCTGTGGCAAGACCTTTTCAGAGAAATCAGACCTTGTTCAACACCAAAGGATTCACTCAGGAGAGAAGCTATTTATCTCCTCAGAGGCTGAAATGCCGGTCTCTGATGGAAGGACGCGTTATGTACACTTCTCAAAGCATAGTCTAATGAAGGCACATAAATGCTTTCAGTGTGGAAAGTACTTCAGATACAGATCACAGCTCTTCGTGCACCAAAGGATCCACACAGGGGAGAAGCCCTTTGAATGCTCAGAGTGCGGAATGAAATTCAGTAGGAGTGACAATCTTCACCAGCATCTAAAAATCCATACAGGTGAGAAGCCTTTTGAATGCTCATACTGTGGAAAGAGATTCAGTCTAAGTGGCTCTCTTCTAGAGCATCAAACAACCCACACAGGGGACAAACCTTTTCAATGCTTGCAGTGTGGAAAGAAATTCAGTCGAAGTGGCACCCTTCAACAGCATCAAAGAATCCACACAGGGGAGAAACCTTTTGAATGCATAGAGTGTAGAAAGCGATTCAGTTCTAGTAGCGATTTTCAAAAGCATATAAGAACCCATACAGGTGAGAAGCCTTTTGCATGCACAGAGTGTGGGAAGAGATTCAGTCAGCATGGCCATCTTCGACAGCATCAAAGAACCCACAAAGGGGAGAAGGCTTTTGAATGCTCAGAATGTGGGAAGAGATTCAGTCGAAGTGGCAATCTTCAACAGCATCAAAGAACCCACACAGGGGAGAAACCTTTTGAATGCTCCGAGTGTGCAAAGAGATTCAGTAGGAAAGACTCTCTTCAGAATCATCTAAGAACCCACACGGGGGAGAAGCCTTTTGAATGCTCAGAATGTGGGAAGAGATTCAGTCAGAGTGGTGCTCTTCAGCAGCATCAAAGAACCCACACAGGGGAGAAGCCCTTTCAATGCTCAGAGTGTGGGAAGAGATTTAGTCTCAGTGGCCATCTTCAACAGCATCAAAAATCCCACACAAAGGAGAAACCTTTTGAATGCTCAGAGTGTAGAAAGAGATTCAATCACAGTTGCGATCTTCAGAATCATCTAAGAACTCACACAGGGGAGAAGCCTTTTGAATGTTCCGAGTGTGGGAAGAGTTTTAGTCACAGTAGCACTCTTCACAAACATCTAAGAACCCACACGGGGGAGAAGCCATTTGAATGCTCAGTTTATACACCACCCTTCACTCGGAGTCTCAGAGCAGCTTACAAACTCCTTTCCCTTCCCCTCCCCACAACAGACACCCTGTGAGGTAGGTGGGGCTGAGAGAGCTCTGACAGAAACTGCTCATTTCAATAACACCTCTGACAGAACTATGGCTTGCCCAAGGTCATCCAGCCAGGTGCAAGTGGAGGAGTGGGGAATCAAACCCGGTTCTCCCAGATTAGAGTCCACGGACTTAACCACTACACCAAACTGGCTCACCAAGCCCAGCATGAGATGGATTGACTCAAATCAAGGTAGCCACGGCCCTCCGTTTGCAAGATCTGAGAATGGCTGCTAACAATAGGCTGTTTTGGAGGACATTAATTCATAAAGTTGCCATCAGTTGTAAGTGACTTGATGGTACTTAATACACACACAAGGGGGAGAAAAGAAGAGTCTGTACTACATACCGCAGAAGATGAAGAGAAGCCTTAACATCTGTCCTGAAACATCCTTCCCGCCCTTTAGAAGAAGAAGAAGAGATTGGATTTATACCCTGCCCTTCACTACCCAAAGGAGTCTCAGAGCGGCTTCCCCACAACAGACACCCCGTGAGGTAGGTGGGGCTGGGAAAGGTCACACCAGCAGCTGCATGTGGAGGAGTGGGGAATCAAACCTGGTTCTCCCAGATTAGCATCTGTGTTCCTAACCACTACACCAAACTGACTGTCAAGTTTGTTTTTGTGTTAAAAATAAAGATGGGCTTGCGCCTGTATTCTTCACTTCAACTGAAAATGTTTTAGTAGTACAGTAAGCTGCCTTGAGCCGCAAGGAAAATAAAATAAATCATCTATATATCTAATAGCGAAAGGTGC
>NW_015173310.1:29782-37343 GCF_001447785.1 Gekko japonicus | reverse complement strand
GCTCTGAGAGAACTTGTGACTGGCCTGAGTTCACCCAGCTGGCTGCACGTGGTATGGGGAATCAAACCCGGCTCTCCCAGATTAGAGTCTGCCACTCTTAACCACGACACCAAACTGTCTCATATCAGTTGTAATCCCAGGAGATCCTCAGGAGAGAACCAGTTTGGTGTCATGACTGTACACGCATGGAAACTGAAGAGCATGGCAGTAACGAAGGTCTGATTCAGTACAAGGTGGATTCAAGAGTTCAGCCGGTGCTTACAACCTCCCAGCCTCATCTTCTTCTCCCCTACTGTGGCACTGAACAGAATCAGGACCTCCTGTTGTCTCGCTGACCCAAAAAAACATGTTCACAATTTTTCACATAGCTGGAACAGGAGGTGGTGGCGGCTACAAGCATGGACAGCTTCAAGAGGGAATTGGATAAGCATATGGAGCAGAGGTCCATCAGTGGGTATTAGCCACAAGGTATAGATAGGAACTCTCGGTCTGGGGCAAGGGATGCTCTGTATTCTTGGTGCTTGTGGGTGGGGGGCAACAGTGGGAGGGCTTCTAGTGCTGCGGTCCCACTGCCGGACCTCCTGATGGCCTCTGGTATTTTAGGCCACTGTGTGACCCAGAGTGTCGGACTGGATGTGCCGTTGGCCGGATCCAACATTGGCTTCTCTTACTGTAAGTGAAGGGTATGCCATGGACATACCCGAAATTTCTGATGGGCGAAAGGGCAGATAGACTCTCCATAAGTTTGGCTTTTAAAAGCAACATGGAATGATCTCCAAGATTGAAGGCAAGAATTCAAGCGGATTACAATCCTTGAAAAAGAAAAAGGGACTTTGTTCTCAGAGGCCCAGTTCCAGCTCCAGCAGGACAATGCCACAGGGAAAATGTTTAAAATAATCCTTGATAACAGCGTGGGAAGAGAAATTGACTGTGTTACACCTACTGTAAAAGGTAAAGGTAAAGGTTCCCTTGCTCGAAAGCCAGTTGAATCCGACTCTAGGGTTGCGGTGCTCATCTCCGTTTCAAAGCCGAAGAGCCAGCGCTGTCCGAAGACGTTTCCGTGGTCATGTGGCCGGCATGACTCAACACCAAGGTGCATGGAACGCTGTTCCCTTCCCACCAAAGTGGTACCTATTTATCTACTTGTAATTTCTTGCTTTCGAACTGCTAGGTTGGCAGGAGCTGAAACTAGAGACGGGAGCTCACTCCGTCATGTGGCAACTCAGGTCTCAAACTGCTGAACTACTGACCTTCCACAGCCCACAGTTCAGCGTCTTCACCACTTGAGCCACCGCAGCTCCTACACCTACTGAGGGACATATAATTATTAATTTGCTTTAAATGAAGGAGGGAAAAATAATTGTAAAATGAGATGCCACTGCTCTCTGAAACTTGTGTTTAAGTGAATTAATGATTATCCTGGAATGCTCTTTATATAGTCAGATTTGATGGTTTGTTAACATAATCGATGATGATGACTGACCACTCTCAATGTCAAGAAAATCATTTTTTATATTGTTAAGCTAATGCTTTTATAAGCAATGTATGACCTCCAACTCTTGGGTTTCTAGTGTGTTTTCTTTACTTTCTCCCATAGTTGTAGATCCCCTCCCTAATTTCGTTGTAGTTTTTAGAAAATGCAAATAAAAAAATCCCCTACGGGGGGCCAAAAAAATTAAAATCAACATTGGCTTCTCTTATGTTAACCTCTGGCAAACTCATGCCACTTGAGATCCTCTGACTGAGATTGTGCGAAGATGCAGTTCCAACCAGCCGGCTTCTTATAGACACGAGACCCCTTCCTATGACACCAGCTTAGTTTCTCACTGCCTCCACTCCACACATATTTACATGCGAGCAAAGCGGCAACAATGGAGAGCAATAAGGGCCAGCTCCTTCCAAAAATCAATAAGTAATTTTGCTCTTAGGGGTGAACAGGGAGCAGGGGGTGGGTGGGCTAGACACGAAATGCTGTCGTTTGAAAGAAAGAAAGAAAGAAAGAAAGAAAGAAAGAAAGAAAGAAAGAAAGAAAGAAAGAAAGAAAGAAAGAAAGAAAGAAAGAAAGAAAGAAAGAGTACTCTTTGGTACCCTATGAATTAATGACTTCTCAAATGTTCTATCATCAATTCGGGTCTTGCAAACTGGAGCAGAGATCCATCAGCAGCTATTAGCCACAAGATATGTCTGGGGCAGTGATGCTCTGTATTCCCGGTGCTTGAGGGGCAACAGTAGGAGGGCTTCTGGAGTTCTGGCCCCACCGGTGGGCCTCCTGTTGGCAGCTGGGTTTGGGCCACTGTGTGACACAGAATGTTGGACTGGATGGGCCATTGGCCTGATCCAACATGGTTTCTCTTATGTTTTTATGTCTGGGGCAGTGATGCTCTATCTTCTTGGTGCTTGGGGGGGGCAACAGTGGGAGGGCTTCTAGAGTCCTGGCCCTGCCGGTGGACTTCCTGTTGGCAGCTGGGTTTTGGCCACTGTGTGACGTGGAGTGTTGGACTGGATTGACCATTGGCCTGACCCAACATGGCTTCTCTTACGTTCTTATGTCTGGGACAGTGATACTCTGTCTTCTTGGTGCTTGGGGGGGGGAACAGTGGGAGGGCTTCTGGAGTCCTGGCCCTGCTGGTGGACCTCCTGATGGCACCTGGGTTTTGGCCACTGTGTGACAGAGTGTGGGACTCAATGGGCCATTGGACTGATCCAACATGGCTTCTCTTATGTTTTTATGAGGGCCGTGGCTTCTTTGACTGAGTCAGTCCATCTCATGTTGGGTCAATCTGTCTCATGATGTGCGTTTGTACTGGGAAATAAGTCCCACTGTGTTCAGTAGGATTGGTTGACTTAGAAATTATGGCTTTCCCCCCTCCCCACAACAGACACCCTGTGAGGTAGGTGGGGCTGAGAGAGCCCCTTCGAGAACTTGGACTGATCCAACATGGCTTCTCTTACGTTTTTATGAGGGCCGTGGCTTCTTTGACCGAGTCAGTCCATATAATGTTGGGTCAATCCGTCTCATGATGTGCATTTGTACTGGGAAATAAGTCCCACTGTGTTCAGTAGGATTGGTTGACTTAGAAATGATGGCTTCCCCCCTCCCCACAACAGACACCCTGTGAGGTAGGTGGGGCTGAGAGAGCCCCTTCGAGAACTGCTCTTTTTCAAGCTCTTGTCAGAACTATGGCTTGCCCAAGGTCATCCAGCCAGGTGCAAGTGGAGGGGTGGGGAATCAATCCCGGTTCTCCCAGATGAGAGTCCGCGCACTTAACCGCTACACCAAAACTGGCAGCCAAAGCCAGAGACAAACAGACAGAGAAATCTACTTGGCAGTGGTGGAAAGTACTGACAAGTCCCAGCCAGCTCATGGAGACCCCTCATGGGGTTTTCAAGGCAAGAGACATTCAGAGGTGGGTTCGCCATTGCCGGCCAAGAGACATTCAGAGGTGGGTTCGCCATGGCCGGCCTCTGCGTAGCAACCCTTGGGCTTCCTCGGTGGTCTCCGATCCAAGGACTAACCAGGGCCGACCCTGCTTAGCTTCTGAGATCTGACGAGATCAGGCCAACAGCTTCCGAGATCTGATGAAATCAGGCCAGCCAGGTCAGGACAAGTGACGAACAGAGGTGGTTTGCCATTGCTGGTCTCTGCATAGCAATCCTGGGCTTTCTTTGTGGTCTCCCATCCAAGGACTAACCAAGGCCGACCCTGCTTAGCTTCTGAGATCTGATGAGATCAGGCTAGCCTGGGCCATTCAGATCAAGGTAGATGAGCAGAGGTGGTTTGTCATCGGCTGCATCTGCACAGTGAATGTGGATTTCCCTGGTGGCCTCCCGTCCAAGTACTAACCAGGGCCGACCCTGCTTAGCTTCCAAGATCTGATGAGATAGAGATAGCCGGGGCCATCCAGTCAGGGCATTCATTCCTAGGGTCGCCATGAATTGGACGCGGCTTGACAGCGCATGGCACATGTACACAGGTCTGTGCAATCTGTTTGCTAGCATCAACGGTAGGATACATGCCACCAGGGCACTTTTCTTGGTCCATAAACAATTCTTCTCATTCCTGGACGAAGGCATCGGGAGTGGTCTCGATAAAGTACTGTCCCTCCATGCCTCAAGCAAAAGGTGCCTGCTCAGGCCCATAGCCAGGATATTGTGGCTTGTGGGGCAATTTTTTTTTCTAGTGGGGCTGACGTTCTCAGTGTAGGGGGAAAAAAGGCAACTTGGCCAATAGAAAGTGGTTACCAGGATAGATCTCTGAATTGCAAGCTGTCACCCACTCTAGATGACAGTTCTCAGCTGCTGCAAGTTAATCACTTCTGCCAGCCTAAGCAACAATTCTGAGAACAAGCCAGCAGGTGGGCGAGGATGACTTCTGTAGTCAAGAAAGCAAACACATAGGCAGGAAGACTCTCTTCAAGGAGACCAATTTCTTGACACAGAGTTAGAAGGGATCCTAGAGGTCACCTACTCCAACCCCCTTGCTCAGTGCGGAAATTAGTCAGCTACAGAACCCCACTCTGCTTAAAGGAGCGCACACCTTTAAAAATGTTTAAACATGATTTTAAAAAGCATTTACAGGAGAAATCCTTGTGGGGCTGTTCCTTTAAGAAAGGGGGCGGAGACCCCCACAGCCCCACCATAGCTACAGGCCTCTGCCTGCTTTCTACAACTTTCCAAATGCTGGCAGGGGGTGGGGGGTGGGGGATACCCGAGAATCGATCTCCAGCCGTAGTGTTGGTGGATGAACAAAATGAGCCCCCGAGGAGCCCAGAAAGAACAGGTAAGCACCTTTAATCAGCGAACACACCGGCGACGAGCAAACACCGCATTTGGAATCGAGTGGTTTCATTAGCACAGCTCACCAGACCGGCTCTCCTCCCACCCCGCTACCCCCCCAGTCTTGCTTATCCAGAAGCAAACTCATTTGAATCATTATTTGTCGAGGCTATCGCCTCAGAGAGCACATCTGGAATGTTAAGGCGGGTGTAATGGAATATATATATCCCCCGCCTTAAATCAGATCGGGCATGTAGCAAAAGAGCCTGATAAATCCCACCGAGAGTGACAAGGCGGGAGAAGGGGGGCGACAAATTTAATTACTTCTTATCATTTCTGATTGATGCGGTGGGGGGGGGAGAAAGAGGGATTTCTCAAAGTCAGCCTCGTCTTCGGCACAGTCTCGGGAAGCCTAGAGGAAAGGAGTGGAAAGGGAAATGTCGGGGGGCCTCAGCAGCTACAAGGAAACCGCAGAAGTCACAGCTCCCAATGACTGAAACAACAGAACAAAAAGCCGTAGAAAGGTACTATAAGTGATAAGCTTCGATGGGCAAAAATGGGCAAAAAGGCCCGTCGGAGCTTATCAGTATGAGGAACAATTCCTGGTGAAAATGTGATTTCCTAGAATTTCATTCAATGCTGGATAAAAGATAGAAGACACCAGGGGTCCTTTCGTAGAAAAAGAGGTGCAGGTGCTCATTAACATAACTCATTAGCATAACTTATTTGCATATGCCACACCCCCTGACATCACCAGAAGTGTGTCAGAAGGCACCACCCACCGCTCAGGCTCCACTGGACTGTTTTGGAATGCTAGATATTGGGGGGGGGGACGTGCAGATCTCATGATCAAAGAAAGTGAAAGCGGCATGCAGTGTAGAAGGTACCATAAAACCCGATGATCAAAGAAAGTGAAAGTGGCATGCAACACAAACGGTGGGTTTGCTAAAACAATGGGGGGGGGGAAGCCAATGCAGAATCGCCCTTTGTCTTAACCTGGGAGCTGTCCTCTGACCCCTCTTCTCTCTCTCGCCTTGCCCTCTCACTTTCTTCACATAGCCTTCCACGGAGACACACGTCTCTGCAGGTCTCTCCTGTAAAGGCAATGCCCTCCTTCTCCCACACACAAGCTGGCCATCTGTGATAGGGAAAGTGCTGTTTAGATTGGGCTTCCCTCTATCCTTTCCTTTCCACTGAATGTGAACTGGATCTACGTGAATAAACGGAAGTTTACTTTTTTGCATTATACTTCTTAGGAGATTTATTTAATGCACTCAGGATCACGCTTAAGGTAGGTCAGGCTGAGAGAATGTGACTGGCCCAAGGTCACCCAACAAGCTTCCGTGACCCGAGTGGGGATGCAAATCCGGGTCACCCATATCCTAGTCAGACGCTCTTAACCACCACACCACACTGGCATCTACCTTCATCCGCCCTTTGCCGGCATGTCTACCTCACGGCTATTGGGGGACCGGATGAAGAGACGGATGGGGACAGCTACTTTTGTCGTTTCTGTAGCCCGCGGTCCTACGTTTGTATAGCGTCCCCCACACCGGTCCATTTGCTCCTACCAGATGGTACATTTTATCCGGCCTGAGGACACTCTTTGCTCATCGTAAGAAAAAAAATAAATGATAGAGAGAGAGAGGGATCTTTCAGAGTTCTCCGTTTCAAGCTGCCGGAAACTTCCAGAAGTTGCTGCGTGAAAAATGCCAGGCATTCCAGGCCCACCGTTACCGGGAAGGCTGGAATGGAAAGGAAAGGAAAGGAAACAGCCCGCCATCTGTTTTCTGCTCAAACGTGTTCGGATCCATCATCGTCCAGATGGCTTCGAGACTGAAAATGCGTCCGTATCTATCCTCAGGTATCGCGAAGGATGTTATTGATCAAGAAAACCGGGCTCTGCTTGCCTCCTGCAGGGCTATGAAACCCGTCATCCGTTAGGAAATATCAGACAGGTTTATCCCTGGCCTTGGAGAAATATGATGAATTCCTTTTGTGTTGTGTGTCTTCTTGCTTATTGGTCCCCCCCCCCATATTTGTGTGTGCATGTGCGCATGCGTATGCCCCTAGAACTCATGTTGACTACTGGTGACCAGTGTTCCCTCTAAGCTGAGTTAGTGTGAGCTAGCTCACAGTTTTTTAGCCTCCAGCTCACAATTTTTTGTCTTAGCTCAGGAAGGATGACTCCAGAGCAAACTAATTTATGCAGTAGCCAAATCACTCACTCACAACTTTAATGCCAGTAGCTTGGAAAGTAGAATTTTTGCTCATAAGACGCCACAGCTTAGAGCAGGGTTGTCAAGCATGTGACCCGGGGGCCGGATGAGGCCCCTGGAGGGCTTCTATCAGGCCCATAGTGGCACTGGCTGTCTTCTGCTTCTTCTTCCAGTTCTGCTGCTGCTGCATTATCATAGGTTTGCAGCTTACAGATACACACATGAACAGCATACTCAAGATTGCAACAGCACAGACATTTTGATCCGACAATTCAGAGTAAGAGGTGTCAGCTTTCAGACACTGTTAAATAAACAAAGCATTGCAAGAGTGCTAATGTTTTAAGCATGTTTTTTTAAAAGAAACCCTTTGTGTTTGTGTCCTTTATGAAGCTTATCTCTCTGCTACCTGGCGTTACATTTTATGACACACATGGCCCGGCCCAACAAGGTCTCAGTTTCACTGCCATAGGAGGTGGTGGCGGCTACAAGCATGGACAGCTTCAAAAGGGAACTGGATAAACATATGGAGCAGAGGTCTATCAGTGGCTATTAACCACAAGGTATAG
>NW_015173310.1:21452-29769 GCF_001447785.1 Gekko japonicus | reverse complement strand
TAGCATTGGAAAAAGGGCAGAAAAGGGCAACTAGAATGATAAAAGGGCTAGAACGCTTACCCTATGAAGAAAGGTTAAAGTGCTTGGGGTTCTTTAGCTTGGAGAAACGACGGCTGAGGGGTGACATGAGCGGTTTATAAGATTATGCATGGGAAAGAGCAGGTAGAGAAAGAGGTACTTTTCTCCCTTTCTCACAATACAAGAACTCGTGAGCACTCCATGAAATTCCTGAGCAGTTGGGTTAGAATGGATAAAAGGAAGTCCTTCTTCACCCAAAGAGTGATTAACACATGGAATTTACTGCCACAGGAGGGGGTGGCGGCTACAAGCATGGGCTGCTTCAAGTGGGAACTGGATAAACATATGGAACAGAGGTCCATCAGTGGCTATGGGCCACAAGGTATAGATCGGAACTCTCAGTCTGGGGCAAGGGATACTCTGTATTCTTGGTGCATGGGGGGCAACAGTGGGAGGGCTTCTAGTGTCCTGGCCCCACTGGTGGACCTCCTGATGGCACCTGGTATTTCTGGCCACTGGGTGACACAGAGTGTTGGACTGGATGGGCCATTGGCCTGATCCAACATTGGCTTCTCTTATGTTCGTATGTCAGATCTGGCCCTCATAACAAATGAGTTCAACACCCCTGGCTTAGAGGAAGCATTGCTGGTGACTGACCGCTACTGGGGGCCTGGAGGATATTCAGAGAGGTGGCTGGACAAAGCCTGCCCCTGTCCTCCCGACTTGGTATTCCAAGGAAGTCTCCCATCCAAGTACTAACCCCAGTCGACCCTGCTTAGCTTTCGAGACCTGATGGGATCTTGCTTGCCTGCGCCATGCAGGTTGGGGCTCTCGTTGTTGTGAGTGGTTTGGGGTTGGGTAGATGTCGTGGGTCAGCCAAATATCCCAGGTTTAATCCACGGCATCTCCAGTGAAAAGCAATCAAAGGTAGCGGGGAAGTTCCTGGAGAGCAGCGACCAGTCAGAGTAGAAAATACTGAGTTCAATTTTTAAAGCTCAGGGATAGAGCATCGACTTTGCATGCAGAAGGTCTCACTGCCTTAGATCTTAACACCAACAGGTAAAGGATATTAGAATCATAGGATCATAGAGTTGGAAGGGACCTCCAGGGTCATCTAGTCCAACCCCCTGCGCAATGCAGGAAATTCACATACCTCCCCCTCCACACCTCCAGTGACTGCTGTTCCACGCCCAGAAGATGACAAAAAACAAAACAAAACAAAAAAAACAACCCTCCAGGATCTCCAGCCAAACTGGCCTGGAGAAAAATTGCTTCCTGACCCCAAAGTGGTGATCAGCATTTCCCTGGGCATGTCAGAAAGGACCTCTTGAGGAAGAGGTGTTGAGAAGGACCTTCCTCCCCGTCTAATATCCTGGAGAGCAGCTGCCAGTCAGAGCAGACAATATTGAGTTAAAATTTTAAATCTCGGGGACTGCAGAAGTCAGTTCTCCTGAAGAAAATGGTAGCATTGGAGGGTGGACCGTATGGCATTCTACCTCATCTTCTCCAGGCTCCACTCCCCAAATCTCCAGGAATTTCCTAATCTGGAGCTGGCAACCCTGCCTTCTGATGTTCCAACAAAACCAAACATATTGCTGCACAAGTTCATATGTTTCCAAACTAACATTAATGATATTTTTAATATTTCAGCAAATCAGTAACATCAAATAGACCGAAGTCTTCAAGCAGCGGAAGACGAACTTTCTCGAGCTTGACAGTCTGTTTCGACCTGCGTCTTTATCAAACGTCAGTTTGTGTTGTTTTTTCTTCAAATCATGAATTTCCAAGATATGTGCATCAATTCAATAGTGGCTAACTGTAGCTCTAATACAACAATTCCTTCAATTCCAGAAGGAATTGTTGTATTAGAGCTACAGTTAGCCACTATTGAATTGATGCACATATCTTGGAAATTCATGATTTGAAGAAAAAACAACACAAACTGACGTTTGATAAAGACGCAGGTCGAAACGGACTGTCAAGCTCGAGAAAGTTCGTCTTCCGCTGCTTGAAGACTTCGGTCTTTTTGATGTTACTGATTTGCGGAAATATTAAAAATGTCATTAATGTTAGTTTGGAAACATATGAACTTGTGCAGCAATATGTTTGGTTTTGTTGCTATCTAAATTGCTGAGTCCTAGTCACTTCACGTTTCTTATGTTCCAAGACAGGTTAGGCGGGCCTTAGACGGCTCACTTTGGCTTAATTTGTAAGGCGCTCTGATACTCTGAGTGAAGGGTGGGGTATAAATCATATCTCCTCCTCTTCCTCCTCTTCTTCTTCTCCTTCTCTCTTGAAGTCTCTCACGCCAAGTGCTTTTAGAAGTGGGCAGGGCCAGGTGGTGCTTTTGCCTAGCCGGACTTCTGATTGGCTGTGCAGCTTTCAAAGACGCCCTGTTCAACAGAGCCATCTGGCTGAAATGTCCAAGAGTGACTTTCAAGTGGGGTAAGCCGGGTTGGTCCAAAGTGACAGGACAAAGTTTGAGTCCAGTGGCACCTTTAAGACCAACAAAGTTTATTTCTGGGTATCAGCTTTCATGAGCATGCACACTTTGGTGTAGTGGTTAAGAGCAGCAGATGCTAATCTGGAGAACCGGGTTTGATTCCCCACTCCTCCACGTGCAGCCAGCTGGGTGACCTTGGGTCAGTCACACTTCTCTCAGAGCTGTTCTCTCAAGAACAGTTCTTTCAGAACGATAACAAAGGGCAGGATATAAATCTCCTCCTCCTCCTCCTCCTCTTCTTCTCCTTCACCTTCTCCTTCTTGTTCCTCTTCTTCACCTCCTCCTCCTCTTCATCTTCCTCTTCTTCTCCCTGTTCTTCCTCTCCTCCTCCTCCTCTTCCAGCCAGTTTGGTGTAGTGGTTAAGTGCACGGACTCTAATCTGGGAGGACTGGGTTTGATTCCCCACTCCTCCACTTGCACCTGCTGGATGACCTTGGGCAAGCCATAGCTCTGGCACAGCTGTTCTTGAAAAAGAGCAGTTTCTGTCAATAGTTCTCTCAGCCCCACCTACCTCACAGGATGTCTGTTGTGGGGAGGGGAAGGGAAAGGAGTTTGTAAGCCGCTCTGAGACACCTTTGGGTAGTGAAGGGCAGGGTAGAAATCCAATCTCTTCTTCTTCGTCTTCTTCTTCTTCTTCTTCATCTTCTTCTTCTTCCTCTTCCTCTTCTTCCTCTTCTTCCTCTTCTGAATTCCAAAGGTGCCCAAAAGCTCAGAACGGCGGGGGACGCCTGTCTCATGCATTCATGCTGTTTGCACTGTTTCAATCCACCTTGAGTCTCAGCGAGAAGGGCAGTCAGTAAATACATAAATAAACAAGTAAATAAATAAAATATGCATCCCTTTTGTCTTTGTATGTGTGTCAGGGCCTGTCTGTCGGTGTCTCTCTGTGTGTGTCTCTCCGGGCCAGGACAGCAACTGGCGAGAGACAATGATGGATCAGACCGACGAGAGGTCTCAACAAGGCGAAATCCTCGTGAAATATCAAGCGCTTCTGGATTTGACACCAGCCGACACGAATTGGAAAATCATCTATAAGGTGCTCGGGAAGGTCAGGCGCCGGAATGAAACTCAAAATGATCAGGCTGGCAACAAATTGGAAATTGGCCGGACGTGAGATACTTCACTCTGGGCGGATTGCTTCGGTTCGGGCGAGCTCATAGATTCCCCCCCCCACACACACGCTTCCTTAAACGAGACAATTTCTAATAATAACATAGCTGTGGCTGTGACAGATACTTTGGTGGGTTTTTTTTTTTCCTTCTCAGGACAGGCCTCGCTCAGATCGCATGGCCGCCGACCTGCAAGCAGATGGCGGTTTGGAGGCGTCTGAGAATTGTAGAGCGCGCACACAGAGGGACCATCTGCAGCGTCGGTGAAGGCCTGCCTGGCGTACGGCGAAGGACACAGGCATGTGAGCGACTCAGTGTCTCCCCGGAGTCCTTTAGTGATGCACCGGGAGAGGAGATTCACTGTGATGTTCTCAGCTGAAAATTCATTGGCCTGCCTTTAATGAATCCGTGGTTTAATGGCTCAGTGGTTAAGACGCTGAGCTGCAGACCGGAAGGTCGGTAGTTCGAGACCCGAGTGCCGCATGACGGAGTGAGGCTCCCGTCTCTGGCCCTGGTTCCTGCCAGCCTAGCTGCTCGGAAGCAAGAAATGGCAAGTAGGTAAATAGGTACCACTTCGGTGGGAAGGGAACAGCATTCCGTGCGCCTCGGCGCCTAGTCATGCCGGCCACATGACCATGGAAACGTCTTTGGACTGCGCTGGCTCTTCGGCTCGGAACCTGAGATGAGCAATGGGCTCTTTTTCTAGCAGGAACTCCTTTGCATATTAGGCGACATGCCCTGTTATGTACATGGACTGCCACCAGGGGTCCGCGGCTGAAGCAGGAGCTTGGTCCCCAAACACAAAGGGGACCTAGGATCCTAGTCCACCAGGAGCCCACCAATAGCACCCTTGGTGGGAAATTCAAACCCTCTAATGGGGACAGAGGTGTGCCGGGTGGAGTGTATATAGTTTGGCCTTGCAGGGCCGTTTTGTGTGTCTTCTTGTGAAGTACAATAAACGCGTCTGAACACATGTCGCGGTCTGAGTTCTCCATGCATCCAACCCAGTACTTTTCACACCCCTAATGTAGCCAATCCTCCAGGAGCTCACAGAGCTCTTCTTACAGGGGCTACTGTAAGCTCTTAGAGGATTGGCTGCATTAGGGGTGTGTCGCCTAATATGCAAAAGAGTTCCTGCTACAAAAAGAGCCCTGAGCACCGCACCCCTAGAGTCGGATTTGACTGGCTTTCGAGCAAGGGAAACCTTTACCTTTAATGAGTCATCACCGGTTCCTGGCACAGGAACTTACAAATAGGGGAGGGGCCGTGACTCAGTGGTAGACCATCTACTTGGTGTGCAGAAGGTCCTGGGTTCAGTCCCCAGCATCTCCAGTTAAAAAAAGGTGATGTGAAAGACCTCAGCTCAGCACCATGGACAGCAGCGGCCTGTCTGAGTAGACGTGACCTTCATGTAGACCGATGGTCCAATTCAGTGTAAGGCCAGCTTCTGGTGCTTCTTTGAAGAAGAGGGCCTGTGGCTCAGCAGCGGAGCCTCTGCTTGGCATGCAGAAGGTCCCAGGTTCAATCCCCGGCATCTCCAGTTAAAATGACCAGATGGAAGGTGATGTGATAGACCTCAGCCCAAGACCCTGGAGAGCCACTGCCAGTCTAGGTAGACAGCAGTGACCTTGATGGGCCAAGGGTCTGAGTCATGAAAACACAGTTTCATGTATGTTCACATGCCTTATGGCTCAGTGGTAGAACATCTGCTTGGCATACAGAAGGTCCCAGGTTCAATCCCCGGCATGCCCAGTTAAAAGAATTAGGTAGTAGGGGATACGAACAACAAGAGTGAGGCCCAGTTGATGCTGCAGCGATGTTTCTATGTAACTTGCGACATGACCTGGATGTTGACAACATCATGTTGGCAACATCAAAGCAACTCTCTGGTATTCAGGCAAAAACTCTATGGTAGAAGCCAAATTCACTGTGGAGTTTTTGCCCAAATACCTTGCCCCCAACATCATGGTGTAATGACATCACTTCCGGGTCATGTTGCAAGGGATGTAGGCACATCACTGCAATGTCGGCTGGGCCAGTAAGTCTCCCCCATCCCCTGCTGTTTGCTAGGAGAGACCTGGCAACCAATGCTCCCTCTCAGCTGTGGAGTCTTGCGAGAAAAAATTCTACTTTGTGAGCTACTGGCATTAAAGCTGTGGGTGAGTGATTTGGCTAATGCATGGATTAGTTTGCTCTGGAGCTGTCCTTCCCAAATTAAGACAAAAATGTGTGAGCGTGAGGCTAAAAAACTGTGAGCTGGCTCACACTAACTCAGCTTAGAGGGAACAATGTTTGTAAGTGACTGGCCTTAAAGCTGTGAGTGAGCCATTTGGCTACTGCATAAATCAGTTTGCTCTGGAGCCATCCTTCCTGAGCTGAGACAAAAATGTGTGAGCTGGAGGCTAAAAAATGGTGAGCTAGCTCACACTAACTCAGCTTAGAGGGAACACTTTGTGAGCTACTGGCCTTAAAGCTGTGAGTGAGCGATTTGGCTGCTGCATAAATCGGTTTGCTCTGGAGCCCTCCTTCCTGAGCTGAGACAAAAATGTGTGCGCCGAAGGCTAAAAAATGGTGACCTAGCTCACACTAACTCAGCTTAGAGGGAACACTGTTGGCAACCCTATATTGCCCCTTCCCCTGAAAAATGTAATTAGTGCCTGTTTTGCTATAACTAATGTTTAAATTTGGGTAATTACACAAAAAAGCAATGCAACCTTGTTTCGCTGAATGGCCGTTTCAGCGGGAGAGCGGCGATGGAATGGAAATCCAGCCTGGTTTTCTGCCTCTGTGAGCTGTTAATTGGAATTTATGCAAATGGCTGAGAATCTCATAAAGCTCCGGATGGAAGGCCCGGAGCAGCGCTCTCGACGGCTCCAATCACGACTTTTCCCCCCATCAGCAAAACCCAGCCACCCTCTGTGAAATCTCCATTTCACGTATGCAAAACCTGCACACGAATTTCTTGGAGGACTTCCTCGCTTTTCGGCTCGCCTCCACGAATTTAAAGATGCTCTGACTCCTGTGTGGGAAAAGCAGCGTTTTTGGATCTTCGGGAAAGCGGGTTTTTTTAGTAGGGCAGGATTTAATTATTTATTTATTTTTATTAATTTATTGGTTTCGATTTATATCCCGCCTTGCCAGCCTTGGTGGCGTTCAATGCAGACAGATGGTATGTTTGAATGCTGGCCTCCTCTGAATTAACATATCCTAACACTGAATTGTGCAGTGTCTCAGGATAAGGGCTAGAATCTCAAACTGTGCTACAGCCCAATAGGTTGAGTGACCTTCCCTGGCTTGCCACCGCAAACCTGATCTGGGAAGAAAGAAGAACTCCCAGGTTTCTTGCGTGCGCGCGCGCACACACACAAGCATAAGAATTTACAGATACAACTGTATGGAACAGTCATAAGAACATAAGAACATAAGAGATGCCAATGTTGGATCAGGCCAAAGGCCCATCCAGTCCAACACTCTGTATCCCACAGTGGCCAGAAATACCAGTGCCATCAGGAGGTCCACCAGTGGGGCCAGGACATTAGAAGCTATCCCACTGTTGACGCTGTCCATGCTTGTAGCCGCCACCACTTCCTGTGGCAGTGAATTCCATGTGTTAATCACTCTTTGGGTGAAGAAGTACTTCCTTTTATCCGTTCTAACCCGACCGCTCTGCAGTTTCATGGAGTGCCCACGAGTTCTTGTATTGTGAGAAAGGGAGAAAAGTACCTCTTTCTTTACCTGCTCTTTCCCATGCATAATCTTATAAACCTCGATCATGTCACCCCTCAGTCGTCTTTTCTCCAAGCTAAAGAGCCCTAAGCGCTTTAACCTTTCCTCATAGGGAAAGTGTTCCAACCCTTTTATCATTTGAGTTGCCCTTTTCTGCACTTTTTCCAAAGCTATAATATCTTTTTTAAGGTGTGGTGCCCAGAACTGCACACAGTATTCCAAATGAGGTCTCACCATTGATTTATATAGGGGCATTATTATATTGGCTGATCTGTTTTCAATACCCTTCCTAATAATCCCCAGCATAGCATTGGCCTTCTTTATTGCAGTCACACACTGTCTCGACATTTTCAGTGAGTTATCCACTACAACTCCAAGATCTCTCTCTTGCTCAGTCTCTGCCAGTTCAGACCCCATCATGACACTATGCTACAATTGTTTCGAACTGTCGTGCGGGACACAGAAATCAAAGCAGAGTACATTACTTCCTGACCTGGGCCCTTTCTGCACCCGCATTTTGTCTCGGTTTCGGAGCGCATCCTGTTCGTCCGTTCTGCCTTCCCTCCCGCTGTTGCTTCCAGTTTGTGTCGGGGCTTTCTCTGGTTTCTGCAGGAATCTGCGTTCAGACCGCTTCCAGTACACTCTTGCCCCACAGCTACCCAAACTCCTTTTGCTGCGATTCTTTGTTCTCATCCGCTTTCGAATCGCTAATCTATATACTAATAGCCAAGTTGCCCCCGTGAGTGCGGGGGGCGCACTTGGGGGGGAGGGGGAGGTTTGTGCACACGTGGGGCAGTCCCCACGTGTGCACAAAAATCCAAAAAGTTGAAAAAATTTTGCGGGGATGTTTAAATCCCCCCAAAAGTGACAGAGCGTCCCCTGCGCATGCGCAGGGAACGCTCTGTAGCTGGCCTCGCCGCCGCTGCGCCGCCGCCGCCTCCTCCGGGCAGGGGGGGAGGAC
>NW_015173310.1:14174-20760 GCF_001447785.1 Gekko japonicus | reverse complement strand
AGCCTAATCTCATCATATCTCAGAAGCTAAGCAGGGCTGGCCCTGGTTACAACTTGGATGGGAGACCACCAGGGGTCATTGCGTAGCAAAAGAGGTGCAGGAGCTCATTAGCATAACTCATTAGCATAACTTATATGCATATGCCACACACCCTAGCATCACCGGAAGTGTGTCAGAAGGCAACACCCACCGCTCAGGCTCCACTGGACTGTTTTGGATTGCTAGCTATTGGGGGGGATGGGGGACATGCAGATCTGTCCTCGCAGAGGAGGGAGAGCTTGTACCTGAATAAAACTTGGTCTTAAAGTTGCCACTGGACTGTTCTGTGCTGGGGGGAGCTCCACAACTTACCTGGCTGCTTCTTGCTCTGACTGAGGGCTGCTGGGAGCAGGGGGTGGGGTTTGTTGCATGGGCCAGCCCCCTGGGCTCTTTACTGCCGGAGCTCTGCTCCTGTGCGCTCCTGCAGGAAATGACCCCTGGAGACCACCAAGGAAGTCCAGGGTTGCGAATGCAGAGCCAAGCGATGGTAGAACCACCTCTGCTCATCTGCCCTGACCTGTGAGTCGTGACTTGGCTTGGATGGGGGACTGACAGGGAAGGCGACGGTTGCTACGCAGGGGCAGGCCATGGCCAACCACCTCTGAACATCTCTTGACTTGAAAAAACCTCCAGGGCAATCACCATTAGTCAGTGGTGACCCAAAAGCACTTGACACACACATGTACATATTTCCCTTGGGTTTTTGGATTTTCAAAGCAACTTGCTTTCGAACAGTTCTAAAATCTCTAAACCCCCCTCCTTTTTTCTCAGTCCAGTCTTACTGGGTTGCTGGTCGTCTTCCACAGTCTCTGGACTTTCCGAACAACGTTTTCTCTCTTTCCCATTCCCAAACTCCCTCCTCCATCAACCTGTATTTGGTCTCCTCGGTCACTGGCCTCGCGTTTATTTATGTCCTGGTATTAATCAGTTTGGCGGCCTGGGTGGCATTTTTAGTGCAGTGTATATAATGGATGCTATCAGCGTCAGACTCCAATTATTTCTCTATAAATAAGGCCATCAGTGCTTTCATGCACCCTTGGGTGGCCGGCCATATTTTCCAACCCTTCCCCATGTCGCCCCCACTCCTTCTCCATCTGAACGTGGGGCCAAGCCATGTAAAAGCATAGTGGCTAAGTGTGCGCGGACTCTAATCTGGGAGAACTGGGTTTGATTCCCCACTCCTCCACTCGCAGCTGCTGGATGACCTTGGGCGAGCCATAGTTCTGTCAGAGCTGTTCCTGAAAAGAGCAGTTTCTGTCAGAGCTCTCTCAGCCCCACCTACCTCATAGGGTGTTTGTTGTGGGGTATAAATCCCATCTCTTCTTCTTCTTTTTTATCCACCCTGAACCTACTGCCCATCAGCTTCATTGGATGCCCTTGAGTTCTGGTATTTCTAGAACTCTCTCTCTCTCTCTCTCTCTCTCTCTCTCTCTCTCTCTCTCTCTCTCACGTACCAAAAAAGAAGTGTATCCGTCCTGACAGGAAACACCAGCCAACCTTCCCCCATTCCTTTGTCAACATCTTTATTAATTCCTTCTGTGTAGGTTTTTGAGCATGACTCATCCTTTATAGATAGGACAGATTACTACAAACGTACCTGAGACAGTCTGAAGAAGAAAAAGAGAAGAAGAAGAGATTGGATTTATACCCCGCCCTTCACTACCCAAAGGTGTCTCAGAGCGGCTTACAGACTCCTTTCCCTTGCCCTCCCCACAACAGACACCCTGTGAGGTAGGTGGGGCCGAGAGAGCTCTGACAGAAACTGCTCTTTTTCAAGAACAGCTGTGGCGGAACTATGGCTTGCCCAAGGTCATCCAGCCAGGTGCAAGTGGAGGAGTGGGGAATCAAACCCGGTTCTCCCAGATTAGAGTCCACACACTTAACCACTACACCAAATTTGGATTTATACCCTGCCCTTCACTACCCAAAGGTGTCTCAGAGCAGTTTACAGACTCCTTTCCCTTCCCCTCCCCACAACAGACACCCTGTGAGGTGGGTGGGGCTGAGAGAACTCTTGACAGAAACTGCTCTTTTTCAAGGACAGCTGTGCCAGAGCTTGTGACTGACTTCAAGGACAGTTCTTATCAGAACTACGGCTTGCCCAAGGTCATCCCGCCAGGTGCAAGTGGAGAAATGGGGAATCAAACCCGGTTCTCCCAGATTAGAGTCCGCACACTTAACTGCTACACCAAACTGGCTCTCGGAATAGAAGAAATGAAATGGAAAGGTTCCATCCTGGCTGCCAAAAGACAGTGTAAGTAGAAAGATCATGTGTGGCTTGGGAATGAGGCGGGGTCCCTAAACTTGTTTAGTTGGGAGGTAGCTCGGGAACTTTGGAGAGAATCGTGGAAAAGGGGATAGAAAAGAACACAAAAAACCATGATCGGATTTTATGAGTGTACTGTTATATAACCCTTGAAAGGTATCATACAGTATACAGGTTCATAGAATCATGGATAACAGATGCAGAAGTGAAATACAAATTATACTACACCATTGACTTCAATTAAAATCACTTTAGAGACCTATTGTCCCGAATATGCTCCCTCTAAACTGTGGAGTCTCGTGAGCAAAAATTCTACTTTGTGAGCTACTGACATTTAAGTTGTGAGTGAGCGATTTGGCTATTGCATAAATTAGTTTGCTCTGGAGCCATCTTTCCTGAGCTAAGACAAAAATGTGTGAGCTGGAGGCTAAGAAACTGTGAGCTAGCTCACACTTACTCAGCTTAGAGGGAACACTGGTCCCGATTCATTTCGAAAGGATTCAAGCATGGAAAATTCCAAAAGATTCCAATCAGTCCACAAGACAGTGCTTTGTGTTCAATAAAGTACTTATCGAATATTATTGGCAGCCAGTTTGGTGTGGTGGTTAAGTTCGTGGACTCTAACCTGGGAGAACCGGGGTTGATTCCCCACTCCTCCACTTGCAGCTGCTGGATGACCTTGGGCAAGCCATAGTTCTAACAGAGCTGTTCTTGAAAAAGAGCAGTTTCTGTCAGAGCTCTCTCAGCCCCACCTACCTCAAAGGGTGTCTGCTGTGGGGAAGGGAAGGGAAGGGAAATGAGTTTGTAAGCTGCTCTGAGACTGCAAGTGAAGGGTGGGGCATAAATCCAATCTCCTCCTCCTCCTCTTCTTCTTCTATTACTGCCTTGCTCCTGAGTAGTTTTATCTTGAAATTCTTAAGATGCGTCTTAAAAAATTAAAGTGCTTTGGGCTTCATGCCTGTCGTAGCCATAGATACCCAAATTGCACTTTTGCAATCACATGCAGATTTACAATTACATGCACCTGTTATGTGCATCTGTTATTTATGATCCTACGGACCTACATACTGTATGAGGCCTTCCAAGGGTTATATAATAGTACGTTCATAAAATCTGATCACGTCTTTTGGTGTTCTTTTTCATGGGAACTTTGGAGAGCAGGGAGTGGGAGTGATCACAAAATGGCCGTCATGGCCTACTGGGACCAGTCACAAAATGCTGGGAGGCTGCAAGCCAAACGTCCTCCTACGACGAAGGCAGCTGCATCTGAATGGGTGTTCCCAGCAGACACAAAGGTGATGCACAGGACTAACCAGTGACTGAAGGTTCCAAAGGCGGGTGCGCACAACAGGGCCTTCTTGGTGTTAGCGCCCCCTCTTTCAAAACCCTCTTTTGAACCACTTAGGTGTAGTGGTTAAGCGTGACGGACTTTAATCTGGAGAAATGGGTTTGATCCCCCACTCTTCCTCTATAGGCAGCCAGCTGGGTGACCTTAAGTCAGTCACAGTTCTCTCAGAGCTGTTCTCTCAAGAGCAGTTCTCTCAGAGCTCTCTCAGCCTCACCTACCTCACAGGGTGTCTGTTGTGGGGAGAGGAAGGGAAGGAGATTGTAAACCACTCTGAGACTCCGAATGAAGAGTGGGCTATAAATCCAACTCTTCTTCTTCTTCTTCTTCCCCCTCCTCCTCCTCTTCTTCTTCTTCCTCTCCTCCTCCTCCGGATGTTTTCTTGGCTCTATCCTGCCAAAGTCTGAGAAATAAAACCATTTGCTTTTGTTAGGCATTTGAACTCAACTGACAATGGAGATCCCTCAATTTTTTAATTCCAATTTTGTCTTGTTCAGGAGACAGACATTGGATCCTGGTGGATTCCTAGGCCGCTCTGTTTTTATTGGGGCTCGGCATGGCTGTTTGCAGGTCTCCGGTCTGATGATATGATTGTCGTGCTGCCATTTTAAAGGGTCCCATTGTAGGCCTCTGCGGTCGTCTTAATTTATGGTCTGCTCTTATGATCGTTTTACGGGCTGCCGGTTTTCAGCTCCCGTATTTGGCTGGTTTTACTGCTCGGAGGTGAGTTTAATGAATTGTTTTTAAACGGTTTCAGAGGAGGGTTTTTAAAAAAAATATATATTGCTTTGAATTTGCATCTTTCATTGTTTTATGGTGTCTCGTTAGCTGATACCTTGGTGAGACAGGGACAGAGACGGCCTAAATACATGGAAAGGCGGGATGGCTAAAGTTGCCAGCCTCCAGGTGGGGCCTGGAGATCTTTGGCTTTTACAACTGATCTCCAGATGGCCAGGATCAATCCCCCTGGAGAAAAGGGCTGCTCTGACCTCGATAGCCCAGGCAAGCCCCATCGCATCAGATCTCGGAAGCTAAGCAGGGCCAGCCCTGGCAAGTATTTGGATGGGAGACCTCCAAGGTATACCAGGGCCAGGAGGCAGGGACAGGCTATCAAGCCACTTCTCTGAACGTCCTCCATGCCCCAGTAGGAGTTGCCAGAGGTTGCTATGACTTCCAGGCATGGGCGCAAACACACACACACGCACACACACACAAAGTACAAACAAATACCCCCTCCCCCATGTGCTTTAGGGTTGCCTGGAAATTTGGGGAGGAGCTTGGGGAAGGCAGGTTTTGGGGGAAGGGAGACCTCATTAGGGTACAGTGCTGTAGAGTCCACCTTCCAAAGCAGCCACTTTCTCCAGGGGAAGTAATCTCTGTTGTCTGGAGATGAGTTGTAAACCCAGGGATCTCCAGGTCTCACCTGGAGTCTGGCAACCGAACTCACAACATTGTTGTCCCCCCCCTCCTCCATTCTGTCATCACAACAACCACCCGGTGAGATTGGTTAGTCTGAGAATTAATTATCATACAGCATTGTGTGTAGAATAGCCAGGAGATCCTAAGATTGTCTGGCAGCCAGAATGTCTAGCTCTTTTGGCATTATGCACCTGTTCTGACCATTACACCACTCTTGCACGGCTGCCCACCACAGCCTGTATTTCTGTCACGTCCCTCTTTACTTGGCAAAAAAGAGAAGAAGAAGAGAAGAGATTGGATTTATACCTTCACTACCAAGAGGAGTCTCTGAGCGGCTTACAAACTCCTTTCCTTTCCCTTCCCAACAGGCACCCTGTGAGGTAGGTGGGGCTGAGAGAGCTCTTTCGAGGACTGCTTGTGAGAGAGCAGCTCTGAGAGAACTTGTGACTGACCCAAAGCCACACCAGCAGCTGCATGTGGAGGAGTGGGGACTCAAACCCAGTTCTCCCCGATTGGAGTCCGCGCTCCTAACTACTACACCAAAGAAATGGAAATAGCACGATCCAGCTGCATCAGCTGCCTATAGTTTTGCAAAATCCTTAACAATATACCAAACCACACCTGGATCCAGCCAGTACATGGAAGTGGTTTCCATAGAGATGCAACAGACAGGTGAAGGTTTCGGCCTCCAGAGTCCCCTCCGGCATCTGCGGCATGGAAAGTTATTTCCTGACCTGGTTCTCCTTTCGCCACCGTTTCCCTCCGTCGCCTTCCTCGCCGTTGCCATGGAAACCCCCTCCGCAGTCGTCCCTCGTCCTGCCGTAACTTAGAGTGACACCAGCCGGTCCCCTTAGGGAAGAACATACGGACTCAATTTGGGTCTCTTTTTTCTTTTTCGGCGGGCGTAACTGGGCCACCTCTCTCTCCTCCCGCCTCCTCTTTTTCGAAAGCACCGACGAAAACATTATTAAAAAGAGACAGGAGGGAGGAAAGAAATAGAGCTGGCCGCGCTTTCCCCGTCTGCTGCAGAGGTCCTCTGTACCGAAATGTCTCGGCAGCCGTTCCTTCCGACCAATGCTCCCTCTAAGCAGGGCTATTTTTGGGCAGGAACGCACAGGAACGGCGTTCCGGCTAGCTCCCAAGTTGGCTATGCCCAGCAGGAACTCATTAGCATAATAGGCCACACCCAACAGCAGAAACTCATTAGGATTGGCTACATTAGGGGTGTGTGGCCTAACATGCAAAGGAGTTCCTGCTACAAAAAAAGGCCCTGGGTTTTGACAACATACACCCAACAGCAGAAACTCATTAGGATTGGCTACATTAGGGGTGTGTGGCCTAACATGCAAAGGAGTTCCTGCTACAAAAAAAGGCCCTGGGTTTTGACAGCAAACAAGGTAAACAGAATAAGATGCAGAAGGTGGGTGTGGCTGGATGAGTACACTTCTGGTAACACAGGGGTGTGGCCTTATATGCTAATGAGCTGTGCTGTCAGGGGTGTGGCCTAATATGCTAAT
>NW_015173310.1:2955-12893 GCF_001447785.1 Gekko japonicus | reverse complement strand
TCCTGCCCCTCCATAGCATCCGTGGACTTCCTTGGTGGTCTCCCATCCACGCAGCAACCAGAGTTGACCCCGCTTGGCGTCTGAGCTCTGACGAGATCCAGCTAGCCTTGGCCATCCCATAAAGCTCTGCAAAGGTACACATGCACGGAACAGTTCTGTTAACGAGGACGAGTATCGGCTTTTGTACAAAAAGCCCACAGTGTTTATTTTGTAAATACCGAGCAGAACCAGTTTACTATTTTTAAGAAGAAGAAAAGAAGAAGAGATTGGATTTATACCAGGTGGGGCTGAGAGAGCTCTTGATAGAAACTGTCCCTGAGGGAAGAGCTCTGCCAGAACTATGGCTTGCCCAAGGTCATCCAGCAGCTGCAGGTGGAGGAGTGAGGATAGAAGAGATTGGATTTATACCCCGCCCTTCCCTTGGAGTCTCAGAGCGGCTTACAAACTCCTTTCCCTTCCCCTCCCCACAACAGACACTCTGTAAGGTAGGCGGGGCTGAGAGAGCTCTTGACAGAACTGCCTCTGAGGGAAGAGCTCTTCCAGAACTATGGCTTGCCCAAGGTCATCCAGCAGCTGCAGGTGGAGGAGTGGGGAATCACACCTGGTTCTCCCAGATTAGAGTCCACGCACCTAACCACTACACCAAACTGGCTCTCAGAACAATTCTGTTAACAAGGGCAAATATCGGCTTTTGTAAAAAAAACCCAACTACAGTGTTTATTTATAAATACCGAACAGAACCAGTTTACTATCATTAAACCATTGCCTGAGGTGTAGCACGAAGCAATGACAGGTGGCGCGTGGGGGAGGGGGAATGAGAGATCCCGCTCGGCTGTGTGGGAATGTGAATGGGTGAAATTGTGCTGATGTGCTGCATCGATTGCACACACATAAGTCCAAATACCCTCGGATGCCAACCGCCGTGATCTGATGGTCCGATCTGAATCGAAGAGATAATAAAAGTCCCGAGCACAACTGTAAGTGAATTATAACAATCGCACCGTGCTTCCCTGCCCATGTACCAAAGGGTGGCTCAGATGTTGAAAAGCTTCTTTGGTTTGCTCCTACATTATAGATGGGATCTATTTAACTGTATTGTCTCCGGGCGTCTCTTCGAGAATTAACAATAACAAACGTGCACATCTCAATGAAGCCCAGAAGCGACATTTTCTTCTTTAGGAGGAAAAGTTTCTTATTAAGTCCACCCAGGATGAGAATAAAGGAGGGAGAGGTCTTTGCAAAGAACACTGTCTACTGCGTTCAAAGGGTGCAATTCAAATTAATTACAGGCACGCGCGTAAACATCTTTTTAAAGTTCGGCCTGGAGCTGCCTCGGCTGAGGGCTACCTCGCAAACAGAAGCGGTTTATCCCCGGAGTCAAGGGTACTTTGAAGAACTAGATGAGAGGACGTTTCAGTCAGATCTGTCGACAAAGACGGATCAGGCCTCTCGTAAACCATCTGCCTTGCATCCCTATATGAAAGCGATGCTTGCCCAGTGCAGGGGAATCTCGTAATCCAATTTGACAGGGGGCTACGGTGTGGCGTGTGACATGCCTCACTCTACAGGATGGCATGTCGCCGATCTGTTATGCTCTCCGCAGTTCTTTCCTGGAGCATTAGGGAGCAAGATGGAAAGTTTGATCCGATGGGTTTATCTCCGTTAAACCCAAATGGTTGTGCAGGCATTCCTCTGTTTTCTTTTAAAAAACCACAATGCTTGGGGAGGGGCCATGGCTCAGTAGCAGAGCATCTGCTTGGCATGCAGAAGGTCCCAGGTAGGGCTGTGCAAAATAAATAAATAAATTCGCCCCTACTGGGATTTGGCAGAATCAATTTCGGCCGGCAGAAAGACTCCTGCATGTCAATTTCGGCAGTACAAGCTGATTCGGGAGACTTTCGGCCAGCCGAATGTGAATCTGAATCGGCTTGCCACCGAATTGCTGCTGAAATTCGACAGCAATTTGGCCCCATTATATTCTATGGGCCATTGAGGTTGATGGCGAAAACATAGGGTATATTCTGGGGGCTGGAGGGGAGGGGGTTTGAGGGAGAGGCTCCAAACTCGCATAGAGAACAATGGAGGCGATGGGGGCAACCTGTTTGGGGGCCCGTACAATTGGACCCCCTGGTCCAATGTTCTTGAAACTTGGTGGGTATCTTGAGGAGAGGCTCCAGCAGCTACCCTGCGAGATGTCTGTTGTGGGAAGGGGAAGGGAAAGGAGTTTGTAAGCCACTCTGAGACTCCTTTGGGTAGTGAAGGGCGGGCTATAAATCCAATCTCTTCTCTTCTTCCTTGCCATTGCATTTTCTTTGCGAGCACGGCAAAGAACCTGTAGTGTTATATTGCACATCTGAAACACTTCCCCCCCATTCTCTAAATCTGAGTAGACTGTCAGACTTATTATTCCAGATTAAACTCTTGTTTAGGGGTAAGATTGCCGGAGGACGGACTGTTCACATGTAAATGGCCACGGCAGATTTTGTGTGGCCACTCTTCCTCCTGCTGTACCTATAGGGATGCCACCCTCCAAGTGGGAACAGCAAGGCAAAACAAAAGCCCGTGATTGTATTTAGCAAGAAGTATATTGCATAACTTTGACTGAGCAAACTTCAGAGGACGGCGGAAGACAGGAAGGCCTGGCGTGATCTGGTCCATGGGGTCGCGAAGAGTCGGACTCAACTGTGCGACTGAACAACAACAACAAAAATATTGCATAACGGGGCCCATGGTGGCTTAGAGGTTAAGACGGCAGGCTGCAGACCAGAAGATCAGTAGCTCGGCAGTTCGAGACCCGGGTGTGCCGCATGACGGAGTGAGCTCCCGTCTCTAGTTCCAGCTCCTGCCAACCCGGCAGTTCGAAAGCAAGAAATTGCAAGTAGATAAATAGGTACTGCTTCGGTGGGAAGGTGACAGCGTTCCGTGCGCCTCGGCATCTAGTCATGCCGGCCACATGGCCACGGAGACGTCTTCGGACAGCGCTGGCTCTTCGGCTTGGAAACGGAGATGAGCACCGCACCCCTAGAGCCAGATTCAACTGGCTTGCGAGCAAGGGAAACCCTTATATTGCATAATATGAGACTTTAAAACATTTCATTAAATGGGGGATCTGTTACTAGTATGCTATGAATGTCCTCCTGTTGTGCTTGTGTGTGAGTTTCCGGCTCAATGTCAGGAAGAACTTCCTGACAGTTAGAGCGGCTCCTCAATGGAACAGGCTTCCTCGGGAGGTGGCGGGCTCTCCTTCTTTGGAGATTTTCAAGCAGAGGCTAGGTTGGCCATGGGACAGCAATGCTGATCCTGTGAACTTAGGCAGATCATGAGAAGGGAAGGCAGGCAGGGTTGCATCAGTGCTTAGTTCTCGTGGTCCTTTCTTACACGCCCAGGGAAATGCTGATCGCCACTTTGGGGGTCAGGCAGCAATTTTTCTCTAGGCCAGTTTCGCCAGGCATCCTGGAGGGTTGGGTGGGGTTTTTCCTGTCATCTTCTGGGCATGGAACGGGGGTCACTGGGGGGGGGGATATGTGTAATTTGTAAATTTCCTGCATTGTGCGGGGGTTGGACAATGTGAGCCTGGACTTAGAATTGATTTTAATGTTTTAACTATTGTTGTCCAAGTTATATTTTATGTACATTGTAAATGTTATGGGTTGTTGTTGTTGTTTTGGTAAGCCACCCTGATCCGGCCTTGGCTGGGAGGCCAGGGTAGAAATTTAATAAATCAAATCTATGATGTGATTTCCCATCTATGAGGAAGCGTCTGTGAAACAGGGAGATTTATGCTGGCAAATCCCATTGGAGGGATTGTTGCACATGGAAAATACGAATATGATATATATGATGAAGCACAAAAGCACTTTATACTACTCAGAAGCACTTTAATATTCAGCGGTCCACAACTTTAAGAATGGAGACAGGCCAGACGCCTTTGTGAAGCACTCTATCGGACACACAGCACCATCGTTGTTGTCGGATCGAAGCCTTCTGAAGATTCTGCGTGTTGATCCTGCTGGACTGAGCTGTGATTTTTTGGGGGTCTCTGAAGTAAAAAATAAGTTGTGAGATTACCTGTACATCGGACATGTTATTGCTCTTGCTATCTAAGGAATGTTGACATTGAGCTTAATGAAGTATTTTTAAACTCTCATCTTTTGCAATAGACGTCCCGTTGAACGCAACCACGGGTTTTTGTTTTGCTTTGCCGTTTTTCACTTCTGTGATTCTCTCTTTGCATTTACCCTCCGAGTGGGGCTTATTTATTTATTTATTTATTTGGATTTCTATCCCGCCCTCCCCGCAGGCTCAGGGCGGCTTACAGAGGCATAACGCCAGATAAAACAATAAAACAGTATAAAATACTAACAGTACAGATTATGTTAAATATTAAATAGTTAAGCAAAATTCATAAAACATTTCGGTGCTCGGTGTTCTCGATGGAATAGCTACTCACAGCAGTGCATATCTTTACTGTTGTCCCTTAGGCACATCCCGCTCTCTCCAGTAGTACCGGCACCAATGATGACAATGTATGCGAATTATAGGGCGTTGATGGAACAGTGGTGGTGGTGGCTCCTATTCGAAAGCCTGGCGGAAGAGCTCCGTCTTACAGGCCCTGCGGAACTGTACAAGGTCCCGCAGGGCCCGGATCTCCTCTGGGAGCTCATTCCACCAGATAGGAGCCGCCACCAAAAACGCCCTAGCTCTGGTCATCACGAATTTGATGGACTTGGGGCCTGGAACGTCCAGGAGGTTTTGATTCCCCAACCGTAGTGCCCTTGGGGGAACATGTGGGGAAAGGCGGTCTCTCGGGTTTAGAGTGCTCTTGGAATTAGGGTGGCCACCTTCCAGGTGGTGGCTTGAGATATACTGGCTTCGAGACGCGAATAGTGATCAGCTCATAGTTTGTTAGTGAATTCAGCAAGTAGAAAGAAGACAGAGAATCCCTGACCGAAGCCAGGGATTGATGCCTGCAAAAGGTTACGCCCCAAACACACACTCCCATGATAAGCTATTTACACTACATTGTTATTACATTGGTTTACTCTAGGATCCCTGTCTCCCTATTGGTCCATTCTAGGATCCTCGTCGCTTACAAACTCCTTTCCCTTCCCCTCCCCACAACAGACACCCTGTGAGGTGGGTGGGGCTGAGAGAGCTCTGACAGAAACTGCTCTTTTTCAAGGACAGCTCTTATCAGAACTACGGCTTGCCCAAGGTCATCCAGCCAGGTGAAAGTGGAGGAGTGGGGAATCAAACCTGGTTCTCCAAGATTAGAGTCCGCACACTTAACCATGACACCAAGAAGTTGGATTTATACCCTACCCTTCACTACCCGAAGGAGTCTCAGAGCAGCTCACAATGTCCTTTCCCTTCCCCTCCCCACAACAGACGCCCTGTGAGGTAGGTGGGGCTGAGAGAGCTCTGACAGAAACGGCTCTTTTTCAAGGACAGCTCTTATCAGAACTACGGCTTGCCCAAGGTCATCCAGCAGCTGCAAGTGGGGAATCAAACCCGGTTCTCTCCACATTAGAGTCCGCGCACTTAACCACTACACCAAACTGGCTCTCCTCCCCTTAAAGTCCCTCCCCTCCCAAAATCCCACCCTCCTCAGGTTCCAGCCCCCCCCAAAATCTCCAGGAATTCCCCAGACCAGAGCTGGCAACCCTCCCTGGAATCACAACTGATCTCCACACGACAGGGATCAGATCCCCTGGAGAAAATGGCTGCTTTGGTGGGTGGACTCTGCGGCATTCTACTCCACTGAGGTCTCTCCCCCTCCCCAAATCCTCCCCAGGCTCGAACCCCAAATCTCCAGGAATTAATCCACCCAGAGTTGGCAACCATATACCGCTGCAAGATTTCTAGCAGGGTCACTCAGCAGTCAACCCCCCCCCCAAAAAAAAGGTAGAGTTATTTGCTGTGAGTCTTGCTCTTCTTCCGCATCGGGAGACCAATCTAAGGCGTTTGAGAACACCAGCAGAGAATTAATCACGTACTGATGGCTTCTGTGGGAAGAAGAAAACCAGCTCTCAGAAGGAAGGAGCGTCTCTTTTATTTCTCGTGGGAGCAGGGGCGGCTCAAAATCGGCAGGAGAGTCTCCTGGGGAAGGGGACTAGCCGGCGGCTCCAGTTTTGACTCAGAACTCTACGGTTTAACCGCAGAGATTTGGGCAATGCTAGAGCATTGCCCGGCATGGTGACATCACTTTCGGGTCGCCCCGGAAGTGACTTCATGGCGGCACCGGTGTCGCTGATTGCCCCCGCACCATTTTCCCCACTGGCCTGCCGAGTGGCAGCAGTCAGAATTAGTGGGAGTCAGTACATCACCCCACCACCCTGACCTGAATAGCTCGGGCAAGGCCGATCTCGTCAGATCTCCGAATCTAAGCTGGGCAAGTGTTTGGACGGGAGACCTCCAGAGAATACCAGGGCTGGGAGGCCAGAGGCAGGCTATCAAACCACTTCTCTGAACGTTCGCCATGTCCTAATAGAAGAAGAAGAGAAAAGATTGGATTTATACCCCGCCCTTCGCTACCCGAAGGAGTCTCAGATTGGCTTACAATCTCCTTTCCCTTCCCCTCCCCACAACAAACACCCTGTGAGGTAGATGGGGCTCAGAGAGCTCTCTCGAGGACTGCCCATGAGAGAACAGCTCTCACAGAACTTGTGACTGACCCAAGGTCACACCAGCAGCTGCATGTGGAGGAGTGGGGTTCTCCCAGATTAGAGTCTGTGCTCCAGAGTCACCAGAGGTTGCCACGACCAACGCTCTCTCTAAGGTGTGGGCAAACATCCTACTTTGTGAGCTACTGGGATTAAAATTGTGAGTGAGCAATCTGGCTGCTGCATAAATCAGTTTGCTCTGGAGCCCTCCTTCCTGAGCTGAGACAAAAAAGTGTGAGCCGGAGGCTAAGAAACTGTGAGCTAGCTCACCACTAATTCACCTTAGAGGGAACACTGGCCATGACTTCTAGGAATGGGCAGACCTACACAAATACCGTAAACAAACAAAAAAGCAAATAAAAAGTAAGTCTCCCCACCGACCCTGGATCCCCTGCACAGGAGACAAGAAGAGACGATACCAATCACACAGTTGGTTCCACACAGCAAGAATTCTGTTTTTTGAGGATGACAAAACCACGGGGAAAATCGGGCGAAGCCGTGGGTCAAAATGCGGCTACGCGGCTTCAAGTGGGAAATCGACCAATAGAGGCGGGGCAAAGGGAGGCACGACCGCAGTGCAGCTCTTGTGTGAAATCGGTCTGGGGCAGCAACCAAAAAGACCCTGACATGAGATCAGGATAATTCATACCATAGTATTCCCCATTACCAGGGGTCATTTCCTGCATGGTTGTGAAAGCTAGACAACGAAGAAAGCTGACGGGAAGGGAAGGTGGCTGGTTGTGATGTTGGTGGAGAGTTTCACAGATACCGTGGACTGCCAAAAGTACAAATCAGTGGCTTCTAGATCAACCCAAGGCCAAACTCTCCCTAGAAGCTAAAATGACTCAACTGAGGTTGTCATACTTTGGTCACATCCTGAGAAGACCAGAGTCGCTGGAAAAGACAATAATGGCAGGGAAAGTCGAAGGCAACAGGAAAAGAGGAAGACTCAACGTGAGATGGACGGACTCCTTCAAGAAAGCCACAAAGGCCCTCGGAGCAAGGCCCTTCACCACAGGAAGTTTTGGGGGACGTTAATTTGTAGGGACTCTGTGAGTCAGCAGCTACTTGAAAGCACTTAACACACGGGGGCGTGCACACATTCATGCATTAATTTCCTATTTCTGCATTGAATAAGAAAATCAAATTAAAAGAAATAAATTAAATTGCTATCAAACAGACTGTCATAACCTTTTTTAAAAAAAACAATAACCTCCCCCAAATTGTTCAGGGCTCCATTCCCCTGAGTGCTGCTAATTATCAGTATCTGCTTGACACCAAAATTGGACGCCACGGATTCAATCACGGTCCGTCATTTTTATTGTCAGGAGTGAAAAGCGCATTGATGCAGGTGCTAATCAACATCTCAAAAAGAGCAACAGGTCTACAGATGGTGGTTCAGAAGAAGGAGGGAAAGGGCGAGCTGTGCCTCTTTATTTTAGTTTTTATTTTTAAAAACACCTTTAGTAATGAGCCTGGTTTGTTAATCAACTTTGAGCACGTGAGCAAAGGGGTCAAGGAGGGGCTGTGGCTCAGTGGCAGAGCATCTGCTTGGCATGCAGAAGGTCTCAGGTTCAATCCCCGGCATCTCCAGCTAATAGGACCAGGCAGGAGGTGATGGGAAAGACCTTGATCTGAGAGCTTGGCTCAGTGGAAGAGCCTCTTCTTGGCATGCAGAAGGTCCCAGGTTCAATCCCCGGCATCTCCTGTTAAAAGGACCAGGCAGCAAGTGATGGGAAAGACCTTGACTGAGACCCTGGCTCAGTGGTAGAGCCTCTGCTTGGCATGCAGAAGGTCCCAGGTTCAATCCCAAGCATCTCCAGTTCAAAGGACCAGGCGGGAGGTGATGGGAAAGACCTTGACCTGAGACCCTGGCTCAGTGGAAGAGCCTCTTCTTGGCATGCAGAAGGTCCCAGGTTCAATCCCTGGCATCTCCCGTTAAAAGGACCAATGACAATAGGTGATGGGAAAGACCTCCGCACGAGACCCTGGAGAGCTGCTGCCAATCTGAGTAGACAGGACTGACCACGATGGACCAAAATTCTGATTCAGAATAAGGCAGCTTCATGTATTCATGGATTATAGGGGAGGGTCCATGGCTCAGTGGTAGAGCCTCTGCTTGGCATGCAGACGGTCCCGAGTTCAATCCCCGGCATCTCCTGTTAAAAGGACCAGGCAGCAAGTGATGGGAAATACCTTGACTGAGACCCTGGCTCAGTGGCTCTGCTTGGCATGCAGAAGGTCCCAAGTTCAATCCCCGGCATCTCCCGTTAAAAGGACCAGGAGGGAGGGGATGTGAAAGACTTCTGCTTGAGACCCTGGAGAGCTGCTGCCAGTCTGAGTAGACAAGACTGACCTTGATGGACCAAGAGTCTGATTCAGTATAAGGCAGTTTCGTGTGTTTTCATGTGAGAAAAGGGGTAAAACAGGGAGGTAGCTTCTCGACATGGGTAGGGCCGTGAGATCTGGGTTGGGGAATGCCTGGAGACCTTGGGGGTGGAGCCTAGGGGGATGTAGTTTAGCGAGGGAGGGGCCTCAGCAGGGTCGAATGCCACAGAGTCCACCCTCCAAAGCAGCCATTTTCTCTGAGGGAGCTGATCTTGGTTCTCTGGAGGCCAGCAGTTAACAGTGGGAGGTCTCCAGGTGCAACCTGGAGGTTAGCAACCCAAATAGGGGATGAAACAGGGGCTCTCAGGTGGCCTGTTGCTGAATCCCCTAATACCTGGAATCTGCCCTGGGTGGTATAGCTGGAATGTCTCACCCAGTGGCCAACCAGTTCTTCTGGAGGTCCAAAAACAGGTTCTCCCAGATTAGAGTCTGCGCTCCTAACCACGACACCAGACTGACTCTCAGCAGGGCATAGAGGCTGAGACCTTCATGATAACATAAGAAGAGCCTTGCTGGATCACACCTGTGGTCCATCTACTAGTCCAGCATCTGGTATCACCCAGTGGCCAACCTACCCATTCTTCTGGAGGCCCAACAACAGGGTATAGAGGCTGAGGCCCTCCCCGGACGTTGCTTCCTGGCGCTGATGGTATTCAGTGGTTGACTGCCTCTGAACACGGAGGTTCCCTGGTAGATCTATCCTCCATGAGGAAGACTGATGGTTATTCTCAGGGCTATTTTTGGGCAGGAACGCACAGGAAGGGAGTTCCGGCTGGCTCCTGAGTTGGCCACGCCCAGCAGGAACTCATTAGCATAATAGGCTACACCCAACAGCAGGAACTCATTAGGATTGGCTACATTAGGGGTGTGTGGCCTAACATGCAAAGG
>NW_015173310.1:0-2938 GCF_001447785.1 Gekko japonicus | reverse complement strand
GACAGAGCATCACTTGCCCCAGAGCCCCTATCTATACCTTGTGGCTAATAGCCACTGATGGACCTCTGCTCCATATGCTTATCTAATTCTTGATCATCATTGTTGTTGAGAGACGATAATCCAACTATTGGAGCCTCCTTGGTGTCTCCTCTTGTAGGGCAGCCAAGCTTTTTCTACAAAAAGAGCCCTGGATATTCTTGATCATCATTGTTGTTGTGAGACGATAATCCAACTATCGGAGCCTCCTTGGTGTCTCCTCTTGAAGGGCGGCGAAGCCTGGGTTGGGAAATGCCAAAAGATTTTGGGGGTGGAGCCTGGAGAGGTGGGGGCTCCAAAGCAGCCATTTTCTCCAGGGGAAACTGATCTCTGTCATCTGGAGATCAGTTGTAGGAGTGGGAGATCTCCAGGCCCCACCTGGAGGTTGGCAAGCCTTTCTGCTTGCCAGGTGACCACTGCCTGTTGTGCTCTCTTGGGTCCTGGCCAGACACAGATTCCTTCTCCACATACGCACGCCATCTGTCTTTGTAGCTCCTCCTTAATAACTTCACCTTGTCTCGTTCGTTATCAAGGGTGGGGGGAGAGAAATCCTGCACTCCCTTTCCCCAGCAACAGTCGAAAAGAATCACCACCGTCTGGACAATATTGAATGTTGTTTTTCAGGCCTGAAGAAAGCGCTGAGCCAGCACCGAACCCATCAACAGGTTCCTTTGGCTTGGAGAGAGGCGGCTAATGAACCTTGAACGGCGCTTCTTCATAAACACATGGGGGGATTTTAATATATTACATAAGAACATAAGGACGTAAGAGAAGCCAATGCTGGATCGGGCCAATGGCCCATCCAGTCCAACACTCTGTATCACACAGGGGCCAAAACCCACGTGCTGTCAGGAGGTCCACTTGCAGGGCCAGAACTCCAGAAGCCCTCCCACTGTAGCCCCCCCAAGCACCAAGACAGAGCATCCCTTGCCCCAGACATAAGAACAGAAGAGAAGCCAATGTTGGATCAGGCCAATGGCCCATCCAGCCCAACACTCTGTCACACTGTGGCCAAAAAATGGCCATCAGGAGGTCCAGCAGTGCCCCCCCAAGCACCAAGAATACAGAGCATCACTTGCCCCAGACTGAGAGTTCCTATCTATACCTTGTGGCTAATAGCCCCTGATGGACATCTGCATATAAGAACATAAGAGAAGCCAATTTTGGATCAGGCGAGTGGCACATCCAGTCCAACACTCTGTCACACAGTGACCAAAAACACCAGGTGCCACCAGGAGGTCCAGCAGTGGGTCCAGGACACTTGAAGCCCTCCCACTGTTGCCCCCCCACAAGCACCAAGAATACAGAGCATCACTTGCCCCAGCCTGAGAGTTCCTATCTATACCTTGTGGGCAATAGCCACTGATGGACCTCTGCTCCATATAAAAACATAAGAGAAGCCCATTTTGGATCAGGCCAGTGGCCCATCCAGTCCAACACTCTGTGTCACACAGTGGCCAAAAACACCAGGTGCCATCAGGAGGTCCAGCAGTGGGGCCAGGACACTTGAAGCCCTCCCACTGTTGACCCCTTCCCCCAAGCACCAAGAATACAGAGCATCCCTTGCCCCAGATTGAGATTTCCTATCTATACCTTGTGGCTAACTGATGGACCTTTGCTCCACATGTTGATCCAATTTCCCTACCTGCTCTATCCCATGCTCTATATATTGTCGTCCGGTGAGCGATGCTCCCTCTAAGCTATGGGGTCTTGTGAGCAAAATATTTCTACTCTGTGAGCTCCTGGCATTCAAGCGGTGAGCGAGCGATTGGGCTACTGCAGACATCAGTTTGCTCTGGAGCCACATCCTTCCATCCCGCAAAAATGTGTGTGCCGGAGGCTAAAAAACGGTGAGCTCGCTCACACTGACTCAGCTTAGAGGGAACATTTCTGGTGGCCTCCCCCTCCGCCCTTTCATATTCTCACTTGCATGTATTTTGCTGGATTCCTCCGGAATTACAGCTCATCTCCAGACTGCAGAGATCAGTTCCCCCTGGAGGAAATGGCTGCTTTGGAGGGGGGGGCTCTGTGGCACTGTAACCCGCTGAGGTCCGTCCCCTTCCCAGGCTGCACCCTGAAAGGGGGTTGAGAGGTCGCTCTGTCTCGCCAGAAGGGGCCTTTGGGGGGGGGCATCACCTGGAAGCAGGGCTATTTTTGGGCAGGAACGCACAGGAAGGGAGTTCCGGCTGGCTCCCGAGTTGGCCACGCCCAGCAGCAACTCATTAGCATAATAGGCCACACCCAACAGCAGAAACTCACTACGATTGGCTACATTAGGGGAGTGTGGCCTAACATGCAAAGGAGTTCCTGCTACAAAAAAAGGCCCTGGGTTTTGACAACAAACAAGGTCAACAGAATAAGAAGGGAAAGGTGGGTGTGGCTGGATGACCACACTTCTGGTATGATGGGGGTGCAGCCTAATGTGGTAATGAGCTGTGCTGTCAGGGGTGTGGCCCAATATGCTAATGAGTTCCTGCTGTTGGGTGTGGCCTATTATGCTAATGGTTCCTGCTGGGCTTTTTCTACAAAAAGAGCCCTGCCCGGAAGTGATGTCAGCATGTTGGTGACACTGGGAGACGACCCTCTGTTTTCTGGGCAAACCTCAAACCATAGAGCTTTGCCTCGAGAGCAGAGTGTCACCCTCCCTGACGTCTCATGACGTCCCTCCCACTCCCAGAATCCCCTCAAAAGGCTCCTGCCAGCAAGACAGAGTGGAGTTGGGGGGGGGATTTCCTCATGAAAGCCGGGGATCCCCTGCCCAGACCTGAGGAATGGCAAGTCTAACCTCAAATCTCCAGGACCATAAAAGAGAACTCATCTCAACTCTCCCGGCAATAGTCCACTTAACCATTGCTACTAACTGGGAATCCCCCGCAGCACCATCAGTAGCAGCCTGGCAGGA
>NW_015173309.1:34885-37874 GCF_001447785.1 Gekko japonicus | reverse complement strand
CCCCATAAACCCACATTCCCTGGCTGGTGCAAACAGTACAAATGAGCATGTTTTCATACATTTAATTTAATTCAACACCGGATCCCTAAATATGTTTGCTAGTTGGGAGGCTGGATAATTTTTCTGGATTTCTTTGATAAAATTTAGTGACAACTTCAATATTGGACCAAAAAAAGTTAAAATTTGGAAACGGAAAAGATTATGAGCCAATCCAATGTTTTCTGTAGCTTTGAGGAGTCCTACTGACACCCTTTTCTAACTCACTGTGCTGAAAAGCACCACATTTAATTCTTTCCCGTTTTAAAACTTGCCAGCGCATAAACCTGAGATGCCTACGTGGTGTGGCTGCACTGGGGAATATCCAGCTACTGTATGGGTTGCCCAGAAACTGTAAAAGATGGGGACAGGTTAAGGAACTCCTCAGTCCAGAAAAATGCACGGGAGGGAGCAGAGCGGGCGGAGGTTTCTAAAACTGCGGAGAAATTGCAGGAATTCCCCCCCCCCTCCTTTCCCCATAATATGGAGGGGGGGGCAGGGAGCCAATGAACACGAAGTACAATGAACTCCTGCCAACCTAGCAGTTCGAAAGCAAGAAATTGCAAGTAGATTAATAGGTACCGCTTCGGTGGGAAGGTAACAGTGTTCCGTGCGCCTTGGCGTTTAGTCATGCCGGCCACATGACCACGGAAACGTCTTCGGACAGCACTGGCTCTTCGGCTTTGAAACGGAGATGAGCACCGCAACCCTAGAGTCGGACTCAACTGGCTTTCGAGCAAGGGAACCTTTACCTTTTACAATGAATTCAGGACTGACAAGGGGGGGAAAGTAATTTGCTCGTGGGATTCACTGCCACAGGACGTAGTGATGACCACTAGTTTAGGGGGCTACCAAAGAGTCTGGACACAATCCAGTTGGAGACAAAAGATCCACCCACGGTTATTCGCCATGGTCAAAGAAGAGAGCCTTTCTGTTCAGAGTTCACCCACCTCTCTTGACTCCTGGGCGCCCAGAGGGGTCGGCTTGCTGGCCTGCAGGGCAGCCAGTTAGCCACTGTGTGAAGCAGGGTCCCGGACCAGACGGCCCACAGGTCTGATCCAGCAGAGCTATTCATTAGGGAGGAAAATGGAAAGGCTGGATCCAGGCAGTTTTCCCATTCTGTCTGGCCCAGCTTTCCTGCTAACAGGGCCATTTCTTTATGTGCAACCTCTTGGGATGGTTGAAGTGGACGCTTCCCCACTTTTCCACCAGTGGAAAAGCGGGCTAGATCAAATCTGCTACTGGGGCTCCACCCCTTTCTTAAAGGGCCCCTGCTTCTTCCCAAAAGCATAGAGGACCCCTTTAAATGCTTCTGGGAAGAAGTGGGAGGGGGGGATGGTACCTGCCCCTCTCCCTCCCTCCTGCAAGAGTTAATGGGCCCTCCAGCTGATCAACAGGCCATTAGCTCCCTGCTGATCAGCTGAAGGGCCCTCTTACAGGAGGAGAGGGAGAGACGCGCATGCCACCCCCCTTCATTATGGCAAATAATGGCAGCCCCACCAGAAAAAAAATTGTCCTACAAACCACAGAATCCTGGCTACGGGCCTTTTTGATCTGGATAATTGCGATCACATTTAACTCCCTTATCCCACCTCACATCACTTCCCGGGGTCTACACTACTGACGTGCGGAAGCATGTGTTGGCGGGGTTTTTTTTTAAAAAAAATCCTCAGTTTGCGCATGCGCATAGGCGACTCTCCGTAGAAGGGGGGAACTATCATGGCGCATGCGCAGAACCACCACGGTGAATCAATCCGACCCCTCCAACAAAAGACTTCCCTTTAAACGTTTGACCCGAAAATGGCCTCCGTGAGATCCCGAACTCATCTAAACACACAAGTGATGGTTTAAATGTCGGTTTTCTAAACGTGGTGGCGGAGCTCCGCCTATGCGCACACCGCCAACGCATTAAAAAAATGGCAGGCGAAAAGCGGAAGCCTTGGGCAGCTTTCAAGTGGGGAGGGAGTTTAAACCGGAAGTGGCTCGACACCGCAGGAGCGATCAGATGTCAGAAAAGTGCAGCTAGAACCGGAGAATCAGGAAAACACCCCTTGGGGACCTGGTAACAAAATACTCCGTTTTAAAGGGGGTTTGAGCCAGAAAGCAACGGCTGGGGACAGTGCGCAGATGTTGGGTGTGTGAACGTGGATATAAAACCTGTTACTGAAACGTACCGAAAGCGGACTAAATGGCCCGTCTGAACGCGCCCCATGAGTATTCACAAGGACAAGGAGGATCCGCTGCTGGTTGGGAGAGGCCCTTCCCAATGAGCTCCCTTACCCAAGGAGAAGTACCATCCGTACAGGAAAGGTAGGGCTTTGTTCTGGGGCTGGGCCTGCCGAGACTTCACACCTCTCAAGGTAACCCCAGACGGGGGTCCCCCTGTAGGAATGGGCCTGAGAACAGGTCATGGAAGCCCAGTGAGGTGGCAGGTGCATTGAGGAGGAGGCAGGGCCGCCTGGCACTCCCCTCCCGGCCTGAGCAGGAAGGAGGGCTTCACAGGCACACATAAGGACATAAGAGAAGCCAGTGTTGGATCAGGCCAAAGGCCCCTCCAGTCCAACACTCTGTGTCACACAGTGGCCAAAAATACCAGGTGCCATCAGGAGGTCCACCAGTGGGGCCAGGAGGACATTAGAAGCCCTCCCACTGTTGACCACCCCCAAGCACCAAGAAGACAGAGCATCCCTTGCCCCAGAGCCCCTATCTATACCTTGTGGCTAAGAGCCACTGATGGACCTCTGCTCCATATGCTTACCTAATTCCCTCTAATAAGAACATAAGAGACGCCAGTGTTGGATCAGGCCAAAGGCCCATCCTGTCCAACACTCTGTGTCACACAGTGGCCAGAAATACCGGGTGCCCTCAGGAGGTCCACCAGTGGGGCCAGGACATTAGAAGCCCTCCCACTGTTGACCCCCCCCCCAAGCACCAAAATGACAGAGCATCACTT
>NW_015173309.1:33294-34248 GCF_001447785.1 Gekko japonicus | reverse complement strand
CAGTGGGGCCAGGACATTAGAAGCCCTCCCACTGTTGCCCCCCCCCAAGCACCAAGAAGACAGAGCATCACTTGCCCCAGAGCCCCTATCTACACCTTGTGGCTAAGAGCCACTGATGGACCTCTGCTCCAGATGCTTCTCATCTAATTCCCTTTTGAAGCCGTCCATGCTTGTAGCCGCCACCACTTCCTGTGGCAGTGAATTCCACGTGTTCATCACTCTTTGGGTGAAGAAGGACTTCCTCTTATCCCTTCTAACCCGACCGCTCAGCCATTTCACGGAGTGCCCACAAGGAGTTCTTGCATTGTGAGAAAGGGAGAAAAGGACCTCTCTCTCTACCCGGGGCTTGCCCAGGGCTGGTTCTCTCCAGGCAGAGCCTCTGCCCCCCTGCAGAGCGCACCTCTGACCCTGAGGAGGGGGAGCCGGCAGGGAGAGGGAAGAGGGCAGGGGGGGGCGCCCAGAGGATCGTGCAGGGCCCCCCAGCCCCCTGGCAGGGTGGAAGGGAGAGAAAGAGAGAAAGCGGCCTTCCCCCTTTGGAGGCCTGTCTGGGCCCTCCTCGCCGAGCCCCTCCGCACGGGGCACCCAGGGGGGACTCCTTGCGAAGTGGGGCCCAGGAGGCCCGGCGCCGGCAATAGCCACAGCAACCCCCCACCAATGTTCCCTCTAAGCTGTGGAGTCTTGTGAGGAAAAATTGTACTTTGTGAGCTCCTGGCATTAAAGTTGTGAGTGAGCCATTTGGCTGCTGCATAAATTAGATTGCTCTGGAGCCCCCTCCTTCCTGAGCCGAGACAAAAACATGTGAGCTAGAGGCTAAAAACTTGTGAGCTGGCTCACACTCACTCAGAACACTGCTCTGGAGCCATCCTTCCTGAGCTAAGACAAAAATGTGTAAAGAACTGTGAGCTGGCCCACACTGACTCAGCTTAGAGGGAACACTGCTCTGGAGCCATCCTT
>NW_015173309.1:21733-30868 GCF_001447785.1 Gekko japonicus | reverse complement strand
TCCTTCCTGAGCTAGGACAAAAATGTGTGAGCCGGAGGCTAAAGAACTGTGAGCTAGCTCACACTCACTCAGCTTAGAGGGAACACTACTCTGGAGCCCTCCTTCCTGAGCTAGGACAAAAATGTGTGAGCCGGAGGCTAAAGAACTGTGAGCTAGCTCACACTCACTCAGCTTAGAGGGAACACTGCTCTGGAGCCCTCCTTCCTGAGCAAAGACAAAAATGTGGCCGGGGGCTAAAAAAACTGTGAGCTGGCTCACACTAAGCTTAGAGGGAACACTGGTCGAAGGTCCCCGTTTCTGGGGAGGGGAGGGGGGGCACTTGACTGTGGAGGCACCCCTCTGGGCGGGCAGGGCGGGGGCTTCGCCTCCTCCGCTGTCCTTGGGCCACGGGAGGATTCGGCCAGGGCAGCCGAAAGAGAAGCTGTCGCGATGAAAAGGATCCCTGCGGCCTTCACATTGGCTACCGCTGGGGCTGCCCCTCATTCAAAGGACCCCCGTCTCTGTGCCACCCCAGGAGCATTGCCCGGGACTCGGGAGGAAGGGCCACCAAACACGGACCTTCGCGGGATTTTGGGTCGATCTGCCGAGGAAGGATGACTCTCTTGGCCTTCATCCTTGGCAGCAAAGAAATCCCGGGCCTGCACGGTGGTGCTGGGAGCGGGCCTCTTGGCCAAGCACTCCCGCAGCTGACTGGCCCAGCAGGAGCCCTGCAGAAGGCCCAAGGCGACCCCTTGGCAATTGTAGGGACGTTCTCCTGGACTCTCGGGGGATTCCACAGAGGGGAAGGGATACAACCGATGGGCCATTCGAGGGACAACGCCAGAGGTTGCAGAACCAAGGTCTAAAAACAGGCCTGAAGCAAAGCCTACCTGTCCATGGGACACGTTCACCCGATGCAAAATCCCATAATAGCATCCAATGCTCCCTCTAAGCTGTGGGGTCTTGTGAGCAAAAATTCCACTTTGTGAGCTACTGTCGTTAAAGTGGTGAGCAGGCAGGTGATTTGGCTGCTGCATCAATTAGTTTGCTCTGGAGCCCTCCTTCCTGAGCTAAGACAAAAAGGTGTGAACTAGAGGCTATAAAGCTGTGAACTAGCTCACACTAACTCAGCTTAGAGGGAACACTGGTAGCATCCTTGTTCCAGCAAGTTTTAGGTAGGTTCAGGTGTGGGCATCCCCGTTGGTCTGAAGCAGCAGAACCCAGCTGGGCTTCAGTCAGTGGCCAACCAAGTGGGATCCTGGGGGTGATGCGTTTTCCTGCGGGCGGGCGCGCTCCTTCGGACACACCCTGGTGGGCCTGCCAGGGGAAGCCAGGCCCCAGCACGCCTAAGGGGCGGTCTCAGAGGCACCACCATGTTCATTGCCTCAAGTACTACCCTGGGACATGGGCAGAGAAGCCCATTGCGTCATTTGCGGAACTGACTGCTTCAGGCAGCCGGTCCCGCAAGAACTTGCGCGGCATCTTCCGAAGGAGGATCTGCGGGTTGCCCCGTTAACTTGCACGGCATCATCCGAAGGAGGATCTGTGGGTTGCCCCGTTGCAACAGGATCCCCCCCCCGTGACTTTCCAGAGAGCGGACTCCCCCAGAGGCCCTGCAGGCAGGAAGCTAGCCCGGGAGGCTTCGGGCATGCCGGTGGTCTGCCGTGCAGGCTCTCCAGGGGAGGCTATTCCCCCCCTCCGCCCGAGGAGACCAGCCCCGGGGGGCTCCCGAGGAGGCCGGCAGGAAGTGCCTGGAGCTGGTGGGCTCCCTTTGCTATCCTCGCCCGCCGAGGGAGCGAGAGAGCCGGACCCCCGGCCAGGCCTGCCTGATCCTCCCGGACTGCTCACTCGCACCCCAGACCCGCTGCACGTTGTCGCCCCCTGCTGGCATGCCGAAGGGGCAGGAACAAGAAGGCACCAAAGACCCGGGCCCGCAAAGGGCCAAGGCACCAGGCCGCGGGGGGGGGGCTGGCCTGCCCCAGTGGAGGAAGCGGCCTGCCCGTTGGGATCCGGCCGGGGGGGTCTTCCCCTTCATGCCATTTATCGTCTGCATATTGCAGCGGAGAAGAGGGTCGGTGCCACCCGCGGATGGGACCCCGGCTGCAGAGCTGTCAGACAGGAAGCCTGGCAGCAGAACTGAAGCTGAGCAGAAGGGGCCTGTCCGTGCATCGGTGCGCAGTGCGAGCCAAGCAGGTGCCTCAGCAGCAGGACGCCTCGAGTGATGCAACACTCCGTTCCGTAGTGTCGACACGATTGATCCCTGCTTTGCTCTCCCCTCAGCTTCCAATTGGCCTTTTCATCACGGTGTCCCACCCTACATGCGCTGCAGGGGGCATCGAGGCGTTTATCTGCCTCCACCCCAAGAACATTAACGAAACTTTCCGGAATAACGTTCCGTTTCGTAGTGAACACTTCTTCTGATTTTTGCCGTTCGCCCAGGAAACAATTTGTTAAGCATATAGACTACAGTAGTTTGATTATTTATGATGAAAACTGTAGTGTCTGAGAGACAGATGAGATTTTTTCTATAAGAAAACACACCGTTCAGGAGAAGTCTTCCGCTACGAAATGGAACGTTATTCCGGAAAGTTTCGTTAACGTCTATGAAGAACTGCTAGGAGTCCATCTATGAAGAGATATATATTTGAACTTTCGTGAAATATATTAGCGCTTTAGGCGCTTGTTTCCAGTTTTCCTTTTTGGTTCTTCTCTAGTGACTTTTCTGGCTGGATCCCTTTTTCTGTTTTGTTTCCACCCCAGGAACAAGCAACTCATCTCGTGCTTGGATAGAAGCAACTACCATAGAGCAACCAACTTCCTTGTATCTGTCTGTGTGTCGGTCTGGTTGGTTGTTGTATCAACAAAGTGGTCTTGACGGGATAATCTGTGCATCTGTCCACCTTTTTAGAAAGGAGATCGGTGTCTAAACTGGGGGTGGCACAAGGGCCAGCTATGGAGATGATCCTGGGCCTGGTGACGGGAGGGGAATTATCGGTGGGACCCATGGAACGGCCAGTTGGGTCTGTACCGCCTGGGCCACTATCCCTGGAAGGTTCTGGAGCAATTGCCCCATGTCCCGCATTATAGTGCGGCAGTCCAGCACTATAATCCTGTGCATATCCAGCCTCCCATCCACGTCTCGTCCTGGACTGACCGACGATCTCGGAGGGAACGTGATGGGTCTACCCGGGGTCATCCCAAAGCTCCCTGAGCTCGACCGGGGGTCAAAAATACTGTCCCAACTCTGACTCCTGGCGTTGACCAGGTAGTTTGCGTGGAGTCTCCCAAATGCCGGCCCCAGTCCCTATCTTTGCGGCGGTAGGTCACTCCCTTTCCCAAATGCACAGATATGAACGAGACCGCCGACCTAAGTGTGGCCCCTCCATCCGTTGACACCAGCCCTCCTGGGCTCGCCGTCGTAACTGGCACCCCGTTCCCAAAGTCGTTGGAGTGGGGGCCGCTGGTGCTGTCGTGGTTGGGTCCATGGTGGGCACCGTCGTCGGTACCGTCACTGCTTCATAGGGTCATTGCAATAATTTCCCGTAGGGAGGAATCATGTCAAAGCCAGAGGAGCCTCTCTGCGTGGGGAACCTGGTTTCGCTCTGTACTATCATTGGAGCAACTTTCCGTAGAGTAGATTGCTTTCTGAGACCAAGGAGGCCTGCCTGGGAGGGCAACCTTGTCTCCTTTGTAGAGTTATTGCTTCAACTTACTGCAGGGAGGAATGGGGTCCTGAAGACAACCTTGTTTTGTTCATAGCGTCATTGCAGCAACTTTCCATAGAGTGTCCGACGAGCCTGCCTAGAAGGGCAACCTTGCCGCCTTTGTAGAGTTCTTGCAGCGACTTCTAGCAGGTAGGATTGGTGTATGAGACTCAGCTTGATTGCGAGGGCAGTGTTCTTGTTTCTTTTTTACTCCTTGCAGCAACTTTATGCAGAGCGGAATTGTGTCTGAGATCGAGCAGCCTGCCTTTGAGGGCAGCCTTTTCTCCTTCAAGGAGTCATTGCAGCAGCTTCCTGAAGGCAGGAATAGTGTCTGAGACCAAGGCAGCCTGTCATCAAGGGCAACTTTGCCTCCTTTGTAGAGTTATTGCTGCAGCTCTCTGCAGGGAGGAATGGTGTCCGAGCGCAAGGAGCCTGCTCCTGACCACAACCGTGTCTTGTTCATAGCGTCACTGCAGCAACTTTCCATAGAGTGGAAAGGTGTCCAAGACCGACGAGCCTGCCTAGAAGGGCAACCTTGTCTCCTTCATAGAGTTCTTGCAGCGACTTCAAGCAGGTAAGATTGGTGTATGAGACTCAGCTTGATTGCGAGGACCAGGACTTTTTTTTGTAGAAAAAGCCCAGCAGGAACCCATTAGCATATTAGGCCACACCCTGATAGCACAGCACATGAGCATATTAGGCCACGCACCACATGTTACCAGAAGTCTGGTCATCCAGCCACACCCACCTTTTGCTTCTTATTCTGTTGACCTTGTTTGTGGTCAAAACCCAGGGCCTTTTTTTTGTAGCAGGAACCCCTTTGCATGTTAGGTCACACACCCCTAATGTAGCCAATCCTAATGAGTTTTTGCTGTTGGGCATGGCCAACTTGGGAGCCAACCAGAACTCCGTTCCTGTGCATTCCTGTTTTTCCTGGCAAGGAGGGGGGGTTTTTTTTGGGGGGGGGGTCATTGCAGCAACTTTCTGCAGGGTGGAATTGTGTCTGAGATCGAGCAGCCTGCCTTTGAGGGCCACCTTTTCTCCTTCAAAGAGTCATTGCAGCAGCTTCCTGAAGGCAGGAATAGTGTCTGAGACCAAGGCAGCCTGCCTTCGTGGGCAACCTTGTCTCCTTTGCAGAGTTATTGCAGCAGCTTCCCGCAGGGGTGATTGGTGTTTGAGACTAAGGCTGCCTAGGAGGGCAACCTTGTCTCCTTCATAGAGTTACTGCAGCGACTTCTAGCAGGGAGGATAGGTGTATGAGACTCAGCTTGATAGCGAGGGCAGTGTTTTTCTGTTTTGGTTCATTGGAGCAACTTTCTGCAGGGCGGAATTGTGTCTGAGATCAAGCGGCTTGCCTGTGAGGGCCACCTTTTCTCCTTCAAAGAGTCATTGCAGCAGCTTCCTGAGGACAGGAATAGTGTCCGAGACCAAGGCAGTCTGCCTTCGAGGGCAACCTTGTCTCCTTTGCAGAGTTCTTGCAGTAACTTCCCGCAGGGGTGATTGGTGTTTTTGAGGGCAGCCTTGTCTTTTCCTAGGCTCATTGCAGTAACTTGCCCCAGGGAGGAATGGTGTCTGAGACCGACGAGCCGCCTAGAAGGGCAACCTTGTCTCCTTAGGAGGGTCATTTCAGCAACTTACTTCGGGGAGGAATGGTGTCCGAGGAGCCTTCCTGTGAGGGCAACCTTGCCTCCTTTGCAGGGTCACTGCAGCTGCTTCCTGCATGCAGGAATGGTGTCTGAGACTGAAGAGCCTGCCAGGGAGGGCCACCTTGCCTCCTTTGCAGGGTCACTGTATCAACTTCCCACAGGGAGGAATCGTGTCCAAGCCCGAGGAGCCTGCCTGGTGGTGCGATCCTGTCTCTTGCGTATTGTCATTGCAACAACTTCCCGCACAGATGTCTTCCTTGGTATGGGTGGACTAACTCCCAAAGAGCAGCTTTTGTCCCCTCCCCACGCCCTATGTTGCCCAGCAAGGAGCTTTGCGCTCTCTTAAAGACATAAATGGACTGTGTACAAAATGTGCAAAAGGGACTCTGATGTAAGGTGACCAGAATGTGATGCCAGACACGTGCCAGCAGAAGCCTGAGATATTGTGCCCGTGGTTCCCGAGGCCACCCGTTCCAAGATGTAACGCCTGCCTTAACAACAATGAACAGCCACTATGGCTGTTCGAGACCCACCGCAGCCGGGGTGAGCTCCCGGCTCTAGTCCCAGCTTCCGCCTACCCAGCGGCTTGAAAGCAGTTAAAATATATAGCAAGTAGACAAATGGGTACCTGCCCTTAGAGGGGCAGGGGGCACCCTCCTCCGTGTGAGGTGTGTGGTGGAGGCATCGGCGGCGGCAGAACATCGGAGGCTGAGCATTGGCGGTGGCGCGAGGTCGACGGAGTGCATCCTGGTGGCCAGTACAACATCAAACGGCTAAGTCGGATGACGACGGAGGTGGAACCGGAAGGCGCGGCAACGTGGAAATGCAGGCGCAGCGGAGCCAAACGTGGACATAGCTGAAGCCGGAACGGACACGGGACCGCGCACTAAGAACGGACCGCCAAAAAAGAAGCCGCCACGATCCATCTCTGACACCAGACGGAAGCGCCGACCCGAAGACCGCCGAGAAGACCTCATAAGAAGACCTCGCAAGAAAGGAGCCGAGCCGGAGAAACAGCAATGCCCACCACCAGGGTGCCAGTAGGCAGCCCCTCCCCCCCACTATGTGGCCGTAGTTAGGGATAGCAACATTAGAAACCTCTGTAAACCGCCCAGAGACCCTCCGGGGTCAGGGCGGTATAGAAATCAAAGCTATAAATAAATAAATATAAATATAAATAGACACATAAAGCACTCCAAAACAGCCATCTGCCATTGCTGTTTAAACTAAGGACTCCCGACACCATTAAGGAAGTCCTTTTTCGTCACGCTGGCACACTAAGCGGGACCTCTGTATATACAGGTGTTTGTTCCCTTATTGCCTATTGCTATCTTGCCGATTGCCAGTTTGGTGTCGTGGTTAAGTGTGCGGACTCTAATCTGGGAGAACCGGGTTTGATTCCCCACTCCTCCACTTGCACCTGCTGATGTGACCTTGGGTCAGTCACAAGCTCTGGCACAGCTGTCCTTGAAAAAGAGCAGTTTCTGTCAGAGCTCTCTCAGCCCCACCTACCTCACAGGGTGTCTGTTGTGGGGAGGGGAAGGGAAAGGAGTTTGTAAACCGCTCTGAGACTCCAAGTGGAGGGCGGGGTATAAATCCAATCTCTTCTCTTCTTCTTCTTCTCATATTCCCCAATATTGATAATGACTCAGAGCAAACCCATGGTGCACACCTCAAGGTGTAGGTGCTCTTCATGGTTTTTATTGCAAACAACAGGTGTACGAGGAGGGGGTCTGCAGAATCTTTGAAGAGGGAAGCTCTGCCTCACCCATGAAGAATTCCTGGTAATGATTCAACGAGAGTAGTTTGGGTAGGCCAGTCGGTAGCTGATCGGAGCATCCGTGCGATAAAAACGCAGGCGGTAGAGGAGCTGTACCCACTGCCCAAAGAGATAGTCCAGTTTTTGAGGATGGGCCAGAAGCTGCAGGTAGAGTGTGCGCCCGTTGGTCAGGCTCACTTTCAACTGGTACCAGCTCTCATCATGAACATAGAGGCGGACAAACTTCAGAGGCATAAGCCTGTTGGGGAGGAGGAAAGTAGGTATGTCAGTCAAGAGATGCAGAAAGCAACCCCCTCCCCTGTTACCCCGTGTCAGTTGGTATCCCTGGGTTAATCCAGAGCTTGCGATGACCTAAAAAGGCTACAAGGCCTGTGCTCAGCATATCTAAGAGGTCCTTTCTTCCCAGACATTCTACCATGACAGGAATGGAAGGTTCTCTCAGCAGATGCCCCTCATTTGTGGCATAACCACCACCACCCCGGAAGCACCAAAGCCAGAGGCCCTCAGGACTGTCACTCGGAGAAAGAAATCTTAGCTAATTCATCCTATGCATTTCAATGGCTCAAACAGTTTTGTCTATAAATGTGCATAGGAAGAAAAGGCATCCTGAAGAAGGGGTTTTTCAATGTGGCTGGCTGCAGGCATCGTTAACAAACTGGAGTTTATTATTGGGTTCAAACAGGCCTGCCTCTCACACATGCGGTTTCTGGTTTGGGAAGTCGTCTTTGATCTCTCGTTCTTAGTCTTCTTCAAATCCAGGCACTTCAACGAGTTAGGGTTTCTTTCTTTCTGGGTAGCCAACATTCTACAGCAAGGGTCTTCCTGGAAACTGGATTCTAAACCAGATTCTTGGTTTAGAACCCCGGTTGCTGGAAAGGAAGAAATCCCAGTTTGCTGAAGTGCTTGCAGTCAAACAAAAATGGCGCCAGACTGAAGCCTCCCGGAGCTCTCACTCACATCTCTGTGTGCCAAGGGAGGAGGCAGAGGTCTCTCACATCTCTGTGTGCCAAGGGAGGAGGGAAAGGAGTGTGCGAGTCCAAGAACAAACCACTCCTGTGCTGGGAGTAAAACCAAAACTCCCTGGTTTATCGTTGACATCTGGAGAGAGCCAGTGATGCAGATGAGGTGTTCCCTCCAGTGCCATTAGGAGAACACCATCGTCAACTTCCAGTATCTATTTGTGTTATGAACAATGTTGTCTGGGACACCTTTTTAATTGATCAAAAGGTTTTCCCATTGACATATCCAGTTTAATCTGAACGAGAATGGAATCTGATTGATCAAAAGTAGAACTGGTGAGTGGGTTTGGTTTTATCCATTCCGTGCTTTACCCGAGAGAAGGGCTTTCTCCCTCCCCCTGCAGGTGATAGATCAGGAATAAAACCCCTAGATTTTACCGTCATCTATGTGAGGATGTGAAAAGTGCGCTTCCACAACAGCAGCGGCAGCCGGTGGGGCAGGAACAAACAGGAACAGGGTCTGCATAGACCATTGTAGTATGAATGGGAATATAAAGATCCACACACCTCGCTGGAGGAGGGTGCCCGCCCACCCAGCGGTTCGAAAGCAGACGTAATTAATGCAAGTAGATAAATGGGTACCCACCCTTAGAAGGGTGGGGGCACCCTCCTCCAGCGAGGTGTGTGGATGGCGGCGGCAGTGGCGGAATGGCGAGGTGGCGGAGCACCAGCAGCAGAGGCGACGTGGCTTGACGGCGGCGACAGCAAGTGGCAGTGAGCAGCGGCAGATCGGAGGAGAAATCGGAGGAGTGGCCAGCGGCGAAAAAACATTGAGCAGCTGTCATGCAGCAAGAAAAAAAGGCGCGCGATGATATCATCCCTAAGTGCAGGCAGAGCCGGAAGGACGCTAGCTGGGGCCGGGAGAGGACATCGATTCCATACCGGATCAAAGCGCCAGCAGAACAACAGCCTCTGTATAGCCGGGAATGAAGCCAAGCCGAAGAATACCTGCCTCCACCAGGGTGCCGGTAGGATGTCCCACCCCCCTCCTACTAATGTGGCCAAAA
>NW_015173309.1:19907-21686 GCF_001447785.1 Gekko japonicus | reverse complement strand
AGTAATATTTTATTAGGATGTTAGAAAGGCCTGTTATATAGAAGGCTTTCCTCTTGTAGGTCTGATATTGTTAGCAGACAACATAATAGGTACAAAGTTCATGATTCTGTAGTTCTTAGGGCAAAACCTTTCAATGTCTGGGTCAGATCAGATTTCAGTCTGAGATGAAGAATCCTCGCCCATTATCATTTAGGTTAGGTTAAGTAAACACTTAGTTTGACGTAGATATGTTTCTTTATATCTGGCCAATCAGAGGATTATTACTCAAATTACCACTGTCTTTTGTAACCAATTATGCTGTTTGAATATTGTTTTCTTGATGATGTCAGTCCATGTATAAGATATTGTGTATTTCCTGAATATGTTCAGAAGATGTTCAAGAAGAAGATGAAGAAGAAAAAGAAGAAAGTTGTCAATTCTTGATGAGTTATTTGGTCTAATTGTTCTCCTATTAATCGAAGCCTATTTCCTGAATATGCTGAGAAGAAAGTAGTCAACTTTGGATGGACTTTTTGGTCCAATTGTTTTTCTGTTAATTGAAATAAAACATAGAACTTCCTCCTCGTTTGACTTCATTTTTGACATGGAATCTAATATGTCCAACACCATTCTGCTCAGTTGGGTTGCTGCCCCCCACCCATTTCCCCCTGTCACGCCTGTGCAAAAGAACAGTGTGGTGATGATCATACCACCACCACCTTGTGCATAGACATACAACAGAGCAGACCCCCTGGGTTTCCTGGCCTTTTGGTTACATAGGGCTGCCAGCTTGTAAAATCAGTCCCTCTGGCTGTCCCTTGACCGTCAGTTTGACCTGCAGCAAATACCAGGTGTGTAATGTATCCAGTCCAGACAAGTCCAGAGACAAACGTCGAGCTTCGCTCCAAGAGACAATGGACTATGCGGATCCTAGCCCGCTCCAATGGGACTCTCGGCCACTATAAATAACCTATAGGGAAGTAGGGGTGTGTTTTGGGTGGCGGTTTCTCGGGGGATATAAGCCGGCCTGCGAGCCGGCCAAAGTTGTCTTGTTCCTGATCGAATAAGGTAGGCTTTGCTGAAATCACTCTCCGTTTGCGTACTTTTCAAGGTGATTTGTTGAAATCCGTCCCCTGAAAAGCTTTAACTGCCCAGATTCCACGGATTAAGCCTCTATGAAAGGGGCAGGACTTCCCCCCCCCCCCCGGGGCTGCCAGTTGGCTACCCTGCAACTACACCGTTTACACGGAGGTTTTTTCTTTGCATCTGTCTCTGGGTAACCCAGCTGGGATAACACTTTGCACATATGACAGATGTTGTGGCCCTTGCACCCTGATGCCACAATGGATCTGCTAGTCTTTAACCAGGCTGTGACAATTTTGTTTTGTCTTTGCTGGAACCCACCAGCATCTGTTCCTGAAGCAGCTGTAAGATCCTGAGGTCTCCTTATTTTGCATTAGCCGGGACTGTTTCTTCTACATACATGTACTGGGGGAGAAAATCTGGGAAATCTCTTTGAGCATGTGGAGAGGGCGTTTCCCATCACTGAATCATCATAGCCAAAACCCCTCAGTTCAGGGCAAGGGGAACACGTTCGCAGGCGAGACTGCCGGCCAGCATCATACTGCCCCGTGTAGGGGTGCCTAAAGGGTCTCATGCCAACTGACAACATTAAAACCAATAAGGTAAAAAACAACATAAAAGCGAATATAAAATTTTAACGTGAAAATATTAAAAAATGTGGCTATCACTAGGGATGTGAAGGCTCGGAAAAATTTGGGGAAAAACTGTCCCCCCCCC
>NW_015173309.1:19516-19848 GCF_001447785.1 Gekko japonicus | reverse complement strand
GAAAAAAAAATGATGGATCGTTTTATTTTAACATGATGAATAAAATATTTTAAGACAAGGTGTTCAAATATTTTCCAAATCATGTCTAAAAAATATATATGGTATCAGATTGATCTAATTTCTGTGCACGGAGGACAAGCAAGTCCTAGGTTACAAGCTGAACTCTCCAGTGCAAGAACAAAATGCATTTCTTCCTTTAGGAGGTGCTATTGTCACAACAAAAGAAAGAGGTTTCAGTTTTGTTTTTGCATGTGGGTGGGTATTCTGTTCGTAATAATTGTTTGGATACACTATATTTTTAATATGCTAGTTTTGATAATTTTATGCCAAGT
>NW_015173309.1:19209-19356 GCF_001447785.1 Gekko japonicus | reverse complement strand
TTTCCCCCCAAAAAAACTGGGGAAAAAATGGGGTTTTCTCCGAGCTTCAAAATTTCCAGAAATTTTACATCTCTAGCTATCACCATGCCACTATAAAAATAGCCCAACCGTGTGGTTACTCTCCAGAGGCCACAGCCTAAATCACTC
>NW_015173309.1:18901-19155 GCF_001447785.1 Gekko japonicus | reverse complement strand
CCTGCCCTTTTCTGGGGCCAGGCGCTTGCAAGAGGCCCCTCGATGATGGGCGAAGGGAGCGCGGGACACTTGCCAGACGCCTGTGGGTGGAGCCTGGAGAGGGCAGGCTTGGGACCTCCGTGGAACAGAATTGGCATCTCCAACTCAAGGTCGGGAAAGACTTGGAGATTTGGAGGGCGGAGCCTGGGGAGGAGTCTACCCTCCAAAGCAGCCATTTTCTCCTGCGGAACTCTTCCCTTGTCGCCTTGAGGTCA
>NW_015173309.1:11611-17694 GCF_001447785.1 Gekko japonicus | reverse complement strand
GGTCCCCAGGTGTGCACAAAAATCTTAAAACCTGAAAAAAATATCGGGGGGATACTTAAATCCCCCCAAAAGTAACAGAGCGTCCCCTGCGCCTGCGCAGGGAACGCTCTGCGAACTCCCTCGCCGCTGCCGCTTGGGGGGGGAGAGCATGGAAAGGCGCTCGCGCCTCGCTTGAGGGGGGGCGGGGGGGGGGGGGAAGGGCAGCGAGGCCCGAGCGACTTGTGCGGGGGGAAAGAGCCGAGGGGGAATGAGTAGCGAGGCCCGAGCGGCAAGCCGATAGTTGGCCAATTCGGCCGGGTCCAGAGAAGGTCTTTTCAAGAGAGGGCGGACCATCGCTTCCTTGAGTGCCCTCGGGAACTGTCCCTCTGTGAGGGACTTGTTGATAATTTCCCTAAGGGCACCTCGCAGCCCCTCCTGACCCGCTATAATGAGCCAGGAGGGGCACGGATCAAGGCTGCATGTGGTTGGGCGCACCGATGCAAGCAATCTGTCAACTTCCTCCAGTCTGAGTAGGCCGAAGCACTCTAAACCCGGAACCGAAGACGTGCAAGGGGCCTCAAGTTCACTCACTGTTTCAACTGTGGTGGGGTGGTTGCGGCGGAGCGCCAATACTTTATCTGTGAAGTAGCTTGTGAATGCCTCACAGCCGATATCCAATTCCCTAGCATTTTGCCTGCCCTGTGGCGGAGCCGTTAAAGACCGAATTGTTCTAAATAATTGGGCTGGGCGCGAGCTCGCAGATGAAATCCTGGTCGCATAGAAACCTCTCTTTGCGGCCTTGACTGCCATCTCATAGGATCTCAAAAACGTCCTATAGGATGCTCTTGATGCCTCGTCACGATCGCGACGCGACCGTCTCGCTAACCGTCTCGGTTCTCGCTTCATCAGCTGTAGCTCCTGGGTATACCAGGGCGCCAGCCTACAGCGGGTGCGGAGAGGGCGCCTGGGAGCGATCTCGTCGATGGCTGCGGAGAGTCGGCAGTGCCAGTCCTCCACAAGCTCATCTAACGATCCGCCAGGGGGCCTCGGATCCCGTAGAGCCATCTGAAGCCGTATTGGGTCCATTTGGCTCCTTGGGCGAGCTAAAATCTGCTCGCCGCCTAAACAGGGTCGGGGTGGAACATTCAGACGGGCCTTCAGAGCATAGTGGCCCAACCATGGTACTGCCTCCGCGGTAATCCGGTCCACTACCAACCCTGTTGCGAAGATCAAATCGAGCGTGTGACTGGCCCGATGCGTGGGGGCCGATACAAATTGAGAGAGTCCCAGTGCCGCTATGGACGACACTAGGTCTGTAGCCCGGCTGGAAGCCAGCGCGCAATCCTCCCGTTGGGCGCCATTAAAAAAAAAACCCCTCTACATTCAATTCTGCACATGCGCGGATAAGCAAGGAGGTGATTTCACGATTATGCGCATGTGCAAACATTTTTTTTAAACCACCGCGCATGCCTCCTTCAGTGGACGCCGTCTAGACAGTCCACAGCGGAGGCAGCATGCAGTAAGACGATTCACTAGGGGGGCTGTCTGGTCGTGCAACGACGGATTAAAAAGATCAGGATCAAATTAGAGCTGGGCTAATGGCGGGATTAGCTGCCCATCTGAACACACTCTTAGTCTAACGACTGTCCGGGTACGAGGATTCTTGAGTTCTGCTCCCAGCTCTGGTCCCCTCTCTCTCACCTGCAAAAAATTGCTCTCAAATAAGGGACAGTCCTTAAGCTTCCCGTATTCCCCACTGGTGAGGCAGGACTTCAGATCGCCCGCTCCAAAAGCAGGCATTTGGCCGTGCCTTGGGGTACTGAAGCCTGGAGCCTGTTGAAAGAAACAGAGGAAGACATGAGGCCATGTTGGATTGGTTATGAATTTCAGTGCTGGCCTGAGGACCTAGGAAAAGGTCCAGATCTCCGCAGAAGGGCCTGGCCTGCTACCATTCGCCTGGACTTCCTAGGAGGTGCACCTACTCAGGTGTGGAAGGCAGAAAACTGTTGAGGAAATAGCAAGACAATCTGGAAAACCAGAACATGAGTACAGAATACAATAAAATCAAGAGTCTATGGGACTCTCCCACGGGCAGTGAATGGTCCACAATCCTCCTCGAATAGCCTCTCAGGTTTCTCAGCCACGTGAGAATTCTCATTTCAAAGGCCTCCGAACAAGAACAAGACCTCTTGACTTCTCATTTGTAAATAGGTGAGGATGTATTTCCAGTGTTTAAGCTTGGTTGCCCTCACCAGGCTAGCCGGATCTCATCAGATCTCAGGAACTAAGCAGAGTTGGCCCTGGGTTAGTATTTGGATGGGTGGCCACCAAGGAACACCAGCGGCAGGCAATGGCAGACCACCTCTGAATGCCTCTTGCCTTGAAAGTCTATGGGGTTGCCAAAAGTCTTCTGTGACTTGACGGCAAAAGTCAGCTGTGCGACCTGCCTGCCTCTGTGCAGTGACTCTGGCATTCCTTGGAGGTCTCCCATCCAAATACTGACATTTTGTTTCTCTGTTTTTCTCCTCTTCCTCTATTTTATTTGTAGTGTCCTTTTTTAAAATTCTTTCAAGGTTTTGTTGCATTTCAAAAATTCTACCTCCATTTCTTTCATAACTCCCTTGTTCTTGTGCGTTATCATCTCCTTTTTTTCGTTAAAATAAGCTCTAATATGGCCAAATTGTGAACTTTGATCCAAGCACAGAACCACTATTATACCAACACAACAAACCATAAATCATCAGATCCAGAAAAGACAGGGAGAGATCAGCTACTCAAAATTAATCTATAAATAAACCTTACAACACAGTATACAATACAGATATCAATACATGGTTAGAATTATAATAAACAATAACCCCTGCAGTACCAATTAATCTTCATATGCTTAATCTAAGTTATTTTCTCAACAAATTAAGCAATTAAAAATAGATAATCAATTAATCAGTACTTCACATTACCATATATCTAAAGCATCTCCCAGGTATACTTAATTGTTCTCTTTTATAAACTCTTTGTAACCAGTAGAAGCTAGAACCAGCTGAACTATTAAACCTTTAGACATCTTTCAGTCTTCCTCTACCTGGAGTCTTCTGACATATAACAACCATGTCCTTGAGAGCATTAAAAATTAACCTGGTATTACTAGATTCCGTGGCACCCGATTTCAACCAGGTGGAAAAACAGAACTGCCAGTGAGCCACTAAAATAGGTCTGTTGACCTTCAGGTGGTGGCTGGAGATCTCTCTCCTGGGATCAAACCCTGCTCTCCCCAGACTCCACCCCCCAAATCTCCAGAAATTCCCCAGCCTGGAGCTGGCAACCCTCAAGCAACCCTGACAGAACTCACCGTCCACAATAGAAACCAAGATGATCTCTGGTTGTGCCTCAATAAGGTCCCCACCTTTGACACTGATCTCTGGCTCTTGGCCAGGAAATAGACCCCTGTGGGTCGCTGGTCCCTCCCGCCAGGCCTCGGCAGGCAGCAGGTCAGCAAGTTGCCTACAAAGGTTGCTCCTCCCTTCCCTACATCAAGGCCAGCTTTCTTGGAGTGCCTCAGGGCCCGAAGGAGGCTGGGGCTGAGCAGGTGGTCTTGCTCAGCACGGGCAGCAACAGGATCCAGGAGGCCTGCTTTGTTAGAGGTGGGCAGGGCTGGTTTCAGGATGCATTCTGTTGCACTGTTTAAATTGTTAGCCGCCTTGGTGGCCCTGATTGGGCAGGGAGGTGGGAAATGCCATCAACAAATGTTGTTGATGTCATAAAGAGAAAAATCTGGATCGCCCAGGGAAGCCCGATCTCGTCACATCTGGGAAGCTAAGCGGGGCCGACCTGGCAAGTACTTGGAAGGGAGACCTCCAAGGAATACACAGAGGCAGGTGATATCAAGCCCACCTCTCTGAAACGTCCTTCCCCCACTAGAGGTCGCCAGAAGCCACCATGACTTCCAGGCACACAAGCACGCACACATACACAATCACACACATACACACACAAAAACCCTCAAGAGTTTGGGGGCAGGAGCTTTTGAGACTCAAAGTTCCCTTCATCAGAGGAAGTGATGATTACCTAAGCCAACCAAATTGGGAAACTCCTGGAGATTTGGGGGTGGAAACTGGAGTTGGAAACTGGAGGTTGGCGTGATGTCACAGAGCCCATCCAAGGGTTGCCCGGTCCCTCCTGGCGACCAGCAGGGGATGGGGGGGGGGGACTTACTAGGAGCGGGAGGGAGGTCTGGTCTACATCGCTGGTGATGTGGCAACTTCTGGCGTGTGGCAGAAGTAGGGTTCCCAGCCTCCAGGTGGGGCCTGGAGATCTTCCACTTTCACAACTCATCTCCAGCTTACAGAGTTCAGTTCCCCTGGAGAAGATGGCTCCTTTGAAGGGTGGACTCTATGGCATTGTCCCATGCTGAGGCCCCTCCCCTCCCCAAACCCCGCCTTCTCCTGGCTCCACCCCCAAGGTCTCCAGGTATTTTCCAGCCCAGACCTGGCAACCCTAAACAGAAGTGACGTTGTCACGTTGAGATGTCCTAAGGTCTAGGGACAACCTGGCATTTGGGCAAAAACTCTATGGTAGAAGCCATTTTTACCACGAAGAAGAAGGAGGAGGAGGAGGAGAAGAAGGAGGAGGAGGAGGAGAAGGAGGAGGAGGAGAAGAGGAGGAGGAGAAGAGGAGGAGGAAGAGGAGGAGATTGGATTTATACCCCACCCTTCACTCGGAGTTTCAGAGCGGCTCACAAACTCCTTTCCCTTCCCCTCCCCACAACAGACACCCTGTGGGGCAGGCGGGGCTGAGAGAGCTCTTTCCAGAACTGTCCTTGAGAGAACATCTCTTCTCAGAACTATGGCTTGTCCAAGGTCATCCAGCAGCTGCAAAGTGGAGGAGTGGGGAATCAAACCCGGTTCTCCCAGATTGGAGTCCGCACACTTAACCCCTATACCAAACGGGCCTTGTGCAGACGTCACATCCGGTACACGCCAGAAGTGATGTTGCCCCACTGCTGGCGATGGAGCCTGGGCCCCCCTCCTGCCCGGTAAGTCCCCCCATCAGCCAGCTGATTGGCAGAGGGAGGCGGAGCCTGGGGGCAGGAGACCCCCCACCTACCACAGGTGGCTTGGTACCCCCAGTCCACCCCCCAAAGCTGCCATTTCCTCCAGGGGGACTGATCTTGCTGGTAACGGAGATCCTAGTTGCCAGCCCCGCGTAGGGAAATACCTGGATACTTTTGGGGTGGAGCCTGAGGAGGAGGACGGGGTTGGGGGGGGAGGGACTTCAGTGGGGGCATAAGGCCACCGAGTTCCCCTTCCCAGGCGGCCGCTTTTCTCCAGGTGAGCCGATCTCTGTTGTCTGTAGAGCATCAGTTGCAATAGAGGGAGACCTCCAGCTACCACCTGGAGTCTGGCAACCCAACTGGAAGTCAAGTTGTCCTTCTGGGAGATCTCTCAGCCCAACCTAGAGGCTGGCAGCCCCAGGTCACAACGCTCATAGCCCAACAGTTCTGCTGGACTCAAAGCCAGCTGCTCCTCTGCAGACCGACACAGCCCCCTCTGAAACCACAAGCAGGGAAATAAATCCTTACAAAGAGGACTGTCTGGTCCAAACAAGGGAGTCAGTCTTGGCGCTGGAACCACCACATCCACGAAGCAGCAGGCTGCCTGATCCAGCAATGAGCCTCTCTGCTTTGAGTCTGCTGAAAAAGGCAACTGTGACAAATCAAAGCCTCAGAGGCCCTCCTAGCAACCAGTTGCCACTCAGCAGTGAGGCAGCTAATCAGGAGGGGAGAAAGACATATAGGGGAAGGATAGGGCAAGGAGGAAAGAAAGGTGGTGTTATGGTCTCAGGACCTATCTAAGTCCAAGAACTGGAAGAGCCCATTCTAATAAGGGCCAGGTTCTTAGTGAGATGCTTTGGCTGAAGGGTTGGTTTGAAGGCAACCATTACTGAAGTGTTCAATTAAAACATGAGGTTGCGCTTCCCTGCAATCATCGTGTCCATTGAGTGGTCTTCCGTGCAGGCACACATGGGGACTGCGCAGTCCCAGGCCAGCCACGGAAGAGATTTCCAATAGACTAGGAGCGGCCGTCCTCCCTCTGGCGCTTTCCTGC
>NW_015173309.1:2328-11309 GCF_001447785.1 Gekko japonicus | reverse complement strand
TCAGGGTCTTCTCCAGGGAGTGCTCCCTTCTCATTGGGTGGCCAAAGTATTTGAGCTTCAGTTTCATTATCTGGCCTTCCAGGGAACAGTCCGGGTTGATTTCTTTTAGGATTGACTGATTTGATCTCCTTGCAGTCCAAGGGACTCTCAAGAGTCTTCTCTAGCACCATAGTTCGAAAGCATCTATTCTTCGGCGCTCGGCCTTCCTTATAGTCCCACTCTCGCAGCCATACATGACTACTGGGAATACCATTGCTTTGACCATGCGGACTTTTGTTGGCAGGCTGATGTCTCTACTTTTTATCATGCTGTTGAGGTTCGCCATCGCTTTCCTCCCAAGGAGCAGGCGTCTTTTAATTTCAATTTTAATTTAACAAGTGTTTTATAGATATTTTTATTGTCTTTAAAACCTTGGAATCATTTATTTATTTATTTTATTTCATTTATACCCCGCCCTCCCCGCACGCGGGCTCAGGGCGGCTTACACAGGCACAAAAGTGCAATAAAAATACAAGAAGTTAAAACAATTAAGGCACAAGTGCAGTAAAAGTCAACAGTTAAAACAGTTTACAGGCCTTTGTAATCTGGGCTAACGGGATCCACGATACCATTAAATACTCAATTAATTATGACTGTGATGTGGTAACATTCCTAGATACGGTGGTTTATAGGACTCGGGAGAACACTTTGGCAGTCCACAGTTATAAAAAAAACCCCATCTGATAGAAAAACGTACTTGCGCTTTAGATCCTTCCATCCTTCGCATTCAAAAAACAACTTACCTCTGAGCCAGTTTTTAAGGTTAAAAAGGAATTCCCCTTCTGAATGTGGTGTTTACAAAGACAGTGCAGAGATGAGCAGGCAATTTAAACAAAGAGGTGCTTGCTGGGTGCAAGCTTGCACTTCTTCAGACACGTTGAAAGGTCCTTCGGGTCCATAGACTGAACCCTTGAGGGAGTCTGCTTCAGTGTATCTGAGGAAGTGTGCCTGAGAAGCTGATACCCAGAAAGAGACTTGGTCTTGAAGGCGTCACTGGACTCGAACTTGGCTCTGGGCGTGCACAGCGAAGCTCGTCCCGGAGGTTAAACTTGGCTGAGGGGGCTCAGAGATTCTCTTTTGTGATTTGTTTACCGGCTGGGTGGTTCTCGGATATCTGTGATCCGCCTTGAGTCCCCGCGAGAAAGGCGGACTACTGCAAAGGGAAAGAACCGCACGGCGTCCGGGAGGGGGAAGGGGGAGGGACCTCGAGCTCCCCGGGCGGCTTCCACACCCCTCCTTCCCTCCCCACCTGGAGTCGGAGGCCGCAGCCTCGCCGACCAGACGGGCCTCCCAGTCCTCGTTCCCCAGGACTGCCCAAGGCTGCCGCGTGTCCCAGCCTAGGATCAGCTGCACCCGACGGATAGATGCCTGCCGCGCCAGGCGCATCGACTCTGCGCGGAGCTCAGCTTAAAAAGAGAGAGAGGAAGGAAATAAAGACGGGCAATTAAAAGAAAAAAGGTCCGGTTTGCATTGCCAGCAAGTTGCATGTGAATGCACAATCTCCCTTTGAAGTCTGGGGTTGCGACTGCGCAGGCGCGCGCCGGTCGGTCTCGCTCACGGCGGCAAGCTGGAGCGATCCTTTGACGTTCATAACGCCTCCAGAGGCCGAAATCAGAATTGCTGGGTTTAGTTATCTGCTCTAAGCGAGGCTCTTGTCGCAACGTGGTCTCTGTGGCGCAATCGGTTAGCGCGTTCGGCTGTTAACCGAAAGGTTGGTGGTTCGAGCCCACCCAGGGACGAGCATTTTTTTTTCACTCCCACAGTTCAGAATTTCAGTTGTGTAATCAAGAAGCTGTTTTACTATCCGACACTCATTCTGCCACAAAGAAATATAATCCCCAATAAAAAAGTCACAGCCAGCAGGAGAGTTATCTAATTCACTAGTAGACTGAAAAGTACATTATAGGGTATTAGAGCAGGTACTAGGGGACAACTGAGAATTTTGGCCTCTTCCTAAACATCAAAAAGATCAAGTTTATGACCACCTAGAACAGTGATGGCGAACCTTTTAGAGACTGAGTGCCCAAACTGCAACCCAAAACCCACTTATTTATCGCAAAGTGCCAGCACAGCCATTTAACCTGAATACTGAGGTTTTACTTTAGAAAAAACAACTCATACATTCACTTAAGATGATCCAAACAAAGTAAGGAAAGCAATCCCAAAGGCTTTCATTTGCTTAAAATTATTTGGCAGAGGATTCGACACTTTAATGATGGTCTGGGCTAGGCTGGGGCGATGGCACGCGTGCCCACAGAGAGGGCTCTGAGTGCCACCTCTGGCACCCGTGCCATAGGTTCGCCACCACTGGCCTAGAGCATCCCTGACAAGGGTTTGTCCAGCCGCTGCTTAAAGACTGCGGGGTGGGGGGGAGCTCCCCACCTCTCCTAGGCAGCTGATTCCACTGTTGCACAAGTATTACCCCCGGCTGGCTTCCAAATTGGCCACGCCCAGCAGGAACTCATTAGCATAATAGGCCACACCCAACAGCAGAAACTCATTAGGATTGGCTACATTAGGGGTGTGTGGCCTAACATGCAAAGGAGTTCCTGCTACAAAAAACCCCCAGGGTCTTGACCACAAACAAGGTAAACAGAATAAGAAGCAAAAGGTGGGTGTGGCTGGATGACCACACTTCTGGCAACATGGGGGTGTGGCCTAATATGCCAATGAGCTGTGCTGTCAGGGTGTGTGGCCTAATATGCTAATGAGTTTCTGCTGTTGGGTGTGGCCTATTATGCTAATGAGTTCCTGCTGGGCTTTTTCTACCAAAAAAGCTAACTGATCTCCAGGCTTCAGAGGTCAGCTCTGGTAGAGGAACTGGGAGCTCCCCAGGGCGATAAAAGGAAGCTCTGCAATGACATCACACCCCTGTTGAGCTTCCTCACTGACCTCCACAATCAAATCTATAACAATTTCTCCAGCCAGAGTTGGTAAGGTTAGGACCACCACCAACACAACTCCTACATCCCTTGAATCAGGAGATGGTCTCCAGCAAAGTGCCCTGGAATCCTATTGAGAAAGGAGGACTAGAAATGCTGTCAAATAAGTACATGGTGCAGGGCCCAGAGCTCTTTGCGCCTTCCGACACCAAACAAGGTTTCAAAATGGGTGCCTCCAGGAATGTCATAGGCTTGCACCACTAAGTAGTTGAAGAATAAGCCGTGGGGTGCTGCTCCCTCACATCCCGATTGGACACAAAACAACAGCAGCTGCTTGGCCGGCCTTGAGGCAATCATTCTTCTCGGATGAATCTTCCTTGCAGGGTTGTTGTGAGGGTCAAAAAGTCCCGGGCAGGGCAGGAGGCACGACTAAGCCATGTCCAATACCATATCATGGAAATCTTCCCACGTGACCAGCCTTTGCAATCCTCCCCCCTACCCTTTGCTCCTGCAGTCCTGGTTCTGTGTGTGTCCTAAGTGCCCTCAGGGCCCTTCTGACTTATGGCGACCCCGTGAATCATCAGTGACCTCCACAATGTCTTCCCATTCACAGCCCGGCTCAGGTCTGGCAAAAGGAGGGCCCCCGCGGCTTCCTTTCTGGAGTCCGTTCATTTCATGTTGGGTCTTCCCTTTTTCCTGCTGCCTTCCGCTTTTCCTAGCATTATCCTCTGGTTACAAGTAACATCTGAGCTGAACAGAACTGCTGTCAGTTCTAGCCCCGCGCTGGTGTGAGCTACCAGCCTTTTCCCCAGCTCGCCGTCCACCCAGCGGTTCGAAAGCTTCGGCGAGTAGATAAAATGGGTACCACTCCTTAGAGAGGGTGGGCACACCAAACCCAACCCCCCCCCATGGGGGAGGTGTTAGCCGGCGAACAGAAGGTTCGGCTCGCAAGATCGAAAAGCCTAGAAGATCTCTTCGGCATCAAGAAGCCTGTAATGGGCCGTTCCGGCCAGGCGGTGGCAGTATGGAGCTGCGACCCAAAGAGTCCTGGAGAGGAAGAGCTGACGTCATCCAGCCAAGCCAAGCCAAGTGGGAAAAAAGCCATCCAGATCACGTCTGACTTGCAACTGAACAAATGCCCGTCGGCTCCAAAACGTGTGCTATGTAAAGATTATATGTGTTGTCCTCCCTTACCCCAATAAAGCATTGCTAGTCCTTTGTGAAATGAGTAACTGTAAATTGCTCAGAGCCAGCAGCTCTGCAAGGATTGAGCGATCAATAAATTGAAAGATGATGATGATGATGATTATTATTATTATTATTATTACTCCCATCTTCTCATACTGTGACCAAAGTACAATAGGTTCAGTTTAGTCATTTAAGCTTCTAGGCTTGATTTGACCCAAAACGTACTGATTTCTCTTTATGGCAGTCCACAGTATCCGTAAAACTCTCCTCCAACACCCCATTTCAAAAGAATCGGCTTTCTCTTCCTGTCTGCTTTCTTCACTGTCCGACTGTCACCCCCATACATAATAATGGGGAACAGCATGGCATGACTTAGCTTGACCTTGGTTGCCAGGGACACATCCCTACATGGGCAAAGCAGTCCTGTGCGCCGCCCGGGCTGTGGCATGACTATGGTGGCGCTAGTCTATTCCCTAAGGGCATAAGTTACACAGCAGCCAGCAGAAAACGTTGGTATATTTGCAGTGTTTCCTGTTTGTAACTGGGGTAGAGCAACCACACCATGGCCAGTGGAGGCGTTGGCACTATGATGGACAGGGCTGCCAGAACCAACCAGGGGCCCATGTGGCAAGGGGGTGGAGTCCAGCATCCACAGGCAATGCTCCCTCTAAGCTGTGGAGTCCTGTGGGCAAAAATCCTACTTTGTGAGCTCTGCTGGAATTAAAGTTGTGAGAGAGCGATTTGGCTGCTGCATCAGTTAGTTTGCTCTGGAGCCAACCTTCCTGAGCTAAGAGCGAGCTGGAGGCTAAAAAACTGTGAGCTAGCGCACACTAACTCAGCTTAGAGGGAACACTGGCCACAGGAGTTCTGCTCATTTTTCAGGAGCACCCCCCCTCTCCGCTTAAAGGGACCCACTCCAGGGAGCAGATCCGGGTTCAGGCGGTCAATTGCTGAGGGCACTCCCGCACCACCCCTGTCAGTGGTGGAGCAGGAGAGGGGGCCATTGGGGTGGGCTCAGATATGGGAGCATTCAGCACCACCCTTGGATCCCCCAGTTCCCTCCTTGATGGAGCAGAGGTGGTCTTGGACTGGAATGACCATCCTTCACCTCTGGGCTCTGTCCAGAGCAATCGGTGCCCATAGACTGTCATTCCAAATCCATTCTGCAGTCATGTGTAGTCAGATAGTTGTGATGCATTGCACTGGAAACCATGCAAGCCTATTACCCCTGCCAGCTTTGATTTAAAAAGCCGGACAGCTGATTTTAGTTTCTGGGGGAAATTAGTCAAATGATAGGCCACAGTGAGAGGTGGGGTAGTAAGCCCGGATCTGCCACCCATGTTTATGGAGAGAGTCCCTTTGACCCTTGGTTGAGTCAATAGCCAGTCCAAATGGTGACGAGAAATGGGTTTTATTAGGAAAAATAATAATTTAGGTATTTACACTCAAATCAAGGATGGCAAGCATACAAGAAGAAACAAAAAGAAGTTAGCAGACAGATAGAGGGTTGGGGAGATTGGGCTATCCAGACGTTCAAGGGTCCATTGCTGGAAAGGGAGGGGACCCCCACTGTGGGGTTTGGGGGTGCATCTCTATTGTAGGCTGCCTCAGAGTGACACACCCTTGAGGCCATCTGCTTTAGTGGATAAAGACAAGGAAAAACAATGTGGGCCAATGGGAGGCCTTGAGGGGCTTGTCTCAGGTGAAGACAAAACATTACCTGGACCAATAGGGGGTCCCAGGGGGTGTGACCCCAGGAGGAGCAAGACCTAGGTGTGACCAATGAGGTCCCAGTTGGGCAGAGTCTGGATTCACAATAGCATTGATGAGATTAGCTAGGTGCTGGATGGTTGGACTGGGAGTGTCCATTGTGGAACAATAGGCTGGTCTGGCGTTTCCCTGGTGCCAGACAATGGGGGTGAGGCTGCTTAATGCGTGGAGGATGAACCTGAATGGGCGACCATTCACTGGACATGAAGAGTTAATGTCTACCTCGATAGGTCTGGCGGAGGCATCAGAATGCAGATATTTTAGACAAATATACAGAGACAGGAATTAGAGGATTATTCTGAAGGTATTTCCTGACATACAAGTGAAACCGGAGTTGGGGGCTGGAACCATGCTACATACTTCATTCATGGCAATAGCACAGACCAGAGGCTGGCAGACAAAAGGCTGGCCATTTGGCCAGTAGAAGATGCCTGAGGTGAGGGCAAAGACTTGCCCATTCTTGTCCTTATGGACTGAGCTGACAGGAGAGAAGAGTGTTTTGGGTGGGGTGCGGGTGCCTGCATAAGACCATAAGAGAAGCCAATGTTGGATCAGGCCAATGGCCCATCCAGTCCAACACTCTGTCAAAGAGTGACCAAAAATACCAGGTGCCCTCAGGAGGTCCAGCAGTGGGGCCAGGACACTGGAAGCCCTCCCACTGTTGCCCCCCCCCCCGCAAGCACCAAGAATACAGAGCATCCCTGCCCCGGACATAAGAACATAAGAGAAGCCAATGTTGGATCAGGCCAATGGCCCATCTGGTCCAGCACTCTGTGTCACACCATGGCCAAAAATACCAGGTGCCCTCATGAGGTCCAGCAGTGGGGCCAGGACACTAGAAGCCCTCCCACTGTTGCCCCCCCCCCTGCAAGCACCAAGAATACGGAGCATCCCTTGCCGCAGACATAAGAACATAAGAGAGAAGCCAGTGCCAAAAATACCAGGTGCCATCAGGAGGTCCAGCAGTGGGGCCAGGACACCAGGAGCCCTCCCACTGTTGACCCCCCCCCAAGCACCAAGAAGACAGAGCACCCCTTGCCCCAGACCGAGAGTTCCTACCTATACTTTGTGGCTAATAGCCACTGATGGACCTCTGCACGAAAGATGTTCTGACAATGCAGCTAGAAATGAGGTTCTCTTAGTCTCCCAGCAAAAGCCACTGTCTAAGCCAAGCCTGGCTTCATGAGGATGCTGCTTTAGGAGGTTCAGAGGTTGTTTTGGGGTCTCTCTCTCTCTGGAAAGACCACCCAGGTTCAGGGCCCAAGAGGCCAGTTACAATTCCTGCATGCCGGTATGTCCAATGGGCAACTCCCCCAAGCCCCACCCCCTCCAAATACACCCAGTCTGCCCGCTGCATTGACTACTCTCCAGCCAGTTACTCCAGGCCCTCCTGTGTTACCCTGCCCTCAGTGTCACCTTTAGATGTCTTCCCCTTGGGTGGCAGAAGCCCCCCCTCCCTGGAGTGGACACAACACACAGTTATGAACCTTGTTCTTGCACCCAATTGATTTCTGACCTCCCCCCCCCGAAGTGGCTGACATAATTCCCCCTCCTCCATTTCACGCTCACAACAACCCCGTGAGGTTGTTCAGCTTGGTGTCATGGTTAAGTGCGCGGACTCTAATCTGGGAGAACCGGGTTTGATTCCCCACTCCTCCACTTGCACCTGCTGGTGTGACCTTGGGTCAGTCACAAGCTCTGGCACAGCTGTCCTTGAAAAAGAGCAGTTTGTGCCAGAGTTCTCTCAGCCCCACCCACCTCACAGGGTGTCTGTTGTGGGGAGGGGAAGGGAGAGGAGTTTGTAAGCCCCTCTGAGACTCCAAGTGAAGGACGGGGTATAAATCCAATCTCCTCCTCCTCCTCCTCTTCTTCTGGCGGAGGGCGTGCATCTGGCCGGAGGCCACCCACCTTCTGTGGAACAAGTGGGGGATGTGATCTGAGCAGGGGTCATTTCGTAGAAAAAGAGGTGCAGGAGCTCATTAGCATAACTCATAAGCATAATTCATTTGCATATGCCACACCCCCTGACATCACCGGACGTGTGTCAGAAGACAAAACCCACCGCTCAGGCTCCACCCCAAAAATCTCCAGGTGTTTCCCAGCTCAGAACTGGCGAGCGTACCTGGAGAAAAACTGCTTCAAAATCACAAAAGCACAAAGAAAATTTGTGGCAGGGGATCAGCTTTGTGAGCCACTGCTCTCTTCTACAGATACTTCATAGCTGAAGAAGTGACCAGTGACCCAGTTATGAACAGAGACTACAGTTCCCGCATTTGCAGAAGTCTACAGATCCCGCCCCCTGGGCTCTTTACTGCCGGAGCTCCACTCCTGTGCGCTCCTGCAGGAAATGACCCCTGGATCTGAGTCTCCCATGTCTGGTCTCCCGCTCCAAGCATCGCACTAGCCTGGCCCCTCGTCCCTCATACAGAAGCCTGAGGGGGGGGGGAGCCTGTCGGTGCCGCTGGGTCCCTGCTCTACCTGGCAGATGACTGCGATCCCCTGTGAGGCCTGCCCCACCATCCACAGCCACCCAGGGCGCCCGAGGGCCCTCCCTCTGAGATGTGTCCGGAGCGGGGCAGGGAGAGGCGTACTCAAAACACAGTTGTGGCACACAACACAGACTTTATTCAAGTGCAAACCAGGGCGAGGTGTGAAGACTCCAGTTGCTTTCTCCCTGGGGCCACAGGGAAGAGGATGGAGGATCCCAGGCATGCCGTGCGTCTACGTTGGGTGGCACTGCGGGTAGAACGTGGAAGGGCTGGCCGGGTCCTACATCCCACCTCCACTTCAAAAGGAGGGCTGGAACTGCAGACTGGGGGGGGGGGCAGAACTGGCCACACCCACAAGTCTCCCTGTCGAATCTCCACCTGCAGGAAAGTAACACATCTCCACCTGCAGGAAAGTAAAACAGAGACACGTCCAGCCATGGCACAGGGGCACAAGTGCCATGCCGAGCTCAGCCATGGGTGTGTTGTCCTGACAGGGTCCCCAAGAACCCCCCCTAGTGGCACATGATGGTACCATCCGAACAGGGGCGTAGCCAGAAAATTTTGGGAGGTGGGTCCTGGAAAACCGGGGGGGGGGGGGGGAAAGGGTTAGGAG
>NW_015173309.1:0-2306 GCF_001447785.1 Gekko japonicus | reverse complement strand
GAGAAGGGTCTTTCCTTACCTGCCGGCCTCATTCGTTTGCCTTGGCCGCTACAGGAGAAGGAGAGCCGGCCAGCCAGTGCGATTAATACCCGGCGAGCAGGGCTATTTTTGGGCAGGAACGCACAGGAACGGAGTTCCAGCTGGCTCCCGAGTTGGCCACGCCCAGCAGGAACTCATTAGCATAATAGGCCACACCCAACAGCAGCAACTCATTAGGATTGGCTACATTAGGGGTGTGTGGCCTAACATGCAAAGGAGTTCCTGCTACAAAAAAAAAAGGCCCTGGGTTTTGACCACAAACAAGGTAAGCAGAATAACAAACAAAAGGTGGGTGTGGCTGGATAGGGATGCGGCCTAATGTGCTAATGTGCTGTGATGTCAGGGGTGTGGCCTAATATGCTAATGAGTTCCTGCTGTTGGGTGTGGCCTATTATGCTAATGAGTTCCTGCTGGGCTTTTTCTACAAAAAGAGCCTTGCCGGCGAGTATGTACTCTGTGCTACAGTAGCAGCAGGCCTTGCCCACCCACTCCTGTAGCAGAGAGTGCATACTCACCGAGAGGCGGCCAGCTCTCCTTTTCCTGTAGTGGCAGAAGCAAACAAGTGCAGACAGCAGTTAAGGGCAGGGGCAGCCGTCGTTGTGGGGCGTGGGCCCACAAGTGAGGGGGTGCTGCCCCTAAATGTTCCACTGTGGCTACTGCCAGCGTCCAATTTATACCCATCTGTCCTGGGTTGAAGTGCTCCTGGATTGCTGGAAACCCACCCGCAGCAGCACCTGCCATAGCTGCTGGAGGCTCTGATCCTGCAAGGCAATGAGTTACAGGATCGGATGGCCAGCTCGTTGACCACATACCGTGGAGCAGCTCCCAGACATCTGTCTGCATATCTTTTAAAAAATATTTTATGTTTCAGGTTTTATGCAATTTTTATTCCACCTTTGTCAAAATCAAATCCAGCTTTCTTTATACATTCTGCATATAGATTGAAGAGATAGGGGGATAAAATGCATCCTTGTCTGACACCTGTGCCAACTGGAAACCATTCTGTTTCTCCATATTCTGTCCTAACAGTAGCCTCTTATCCAGAGTGCAGGTTGCACACCAAAAGAATCAGATGTTGTGGCACACCCATTTCTTTTAACACCAACCATAGCCTTTCATGACCCACACAGTTAATAAACTTTGCTGTAATCTATGACTGAGCCCTAGGAGGAAAGGCTGAGAGCCCTGGGAATGTTTAGTTTGGAGCAGAGGAGATTGAGGGGGGACATGATTGCTCTCTTTAAATATTTGAAAGGCTGTCATTTGGAGGAGGGCAAGGAGCTGTTCCAGTTGGCAGCAGAGGAGAGGACCCGAAGCAATGGGTTTAAATTACATGCAGAAAGGTATCGGCTGGATATTAGGAAAAACTTTTTCATGGTCAGAGTGGTTCAAAGGTGGAATCAGCTGCCTAGGGAGGTGGTGAGCTCCCCTTCACTTACAGCTTTCAAGAAGAGGTTGGATGAATATTTGTCAGGGATGCTTTAGGCTGGTCCTGCATTGGGCAGGGGTTGGACTAGATGGTCCGTCTGGCCCCTTCCCACTCTATGATTCTATGAAACACAAGCTGATTTTCTTCTGAATTTCTCTCGTATGCAATAGGATTGCTAGTCCTTCTTCCTTTTCTGAATCCAGCATGAACATCTGGCATTTCTCCTTCCATATATGGTAACAGTCTTTGTTCTGAGATTTTCAGCAAAACTTTACTCACATGGGAAATTAATGCGATGGCCCAGTGGACTCAATTTCTCTGGCTTGGAATAGCTCTATTGACATCTCATCTTCTCCCGGCGATTCGTGTCTCCCAATTGCTCTCAGTGCAGCTTTCACTTCACTTTCTAAAACTGCAGGTTCTTCTTCAAAAGATTTTTCTTTGAATGAACCTGTCATCCTTTCACCTCTTCTGCATAGTTCTTCCATGTGTCAGCTTTGTAAAAAGCTTGGAAGCTAAGCAGGGCCGACCCTGGCAAGTATTTGGATGGGAGACTTGCAAGGAATACCAGGGCCAGGAGGCCAGAGGCAGGCTATTAAGCGACTTCTCTGAATGTCCTCAGTGCCCCAGTAGGAGTCACCAGAGGTTGCCCTGACTTCCAGGGCACACAAACAGATTTATAAAGTGGGGGCCCTAACCTGGTAAACACGGCCCTCCAAAGGGAGGTGCTTCCTACAGAGAGACTGGCAACTGGGCAGGGGAAAGAGGGAGAAGTCGGGATTGAAGAACTGGGGTGTTTTCCCCCTAAAGAAGCACCTGAGGGGAAAAGACTGTGGCG
>NW_015173308.1:21640-38348 GCF_001447785.1 Gekko japonicus | reverse complement strand
CTGAGATCTGACAAGATTGGGCTGACCTGAGTCATTCAGGTCAGGATTCCTTAGACATGAGACCAACACACAAAAAGGAAGAGGTTTTAGGTAGCAGATCCACCTAGCCCCAAACAATTCACACACCCTCCCACAACCACTAACAAAAGGAGACCAGGTTGAAGGTCTTATAATTATTGCTGTTTACAGGATTTATACCCCGCCTGTCTACCCGGATCCAGATACCAAGGCTGTTCTTTGCCTGAGGTCATGGAGAGCTCATTCCAGGCAGAGTCAACAGTACTGAGCAAGAGAGGGACCAATGTTCTGACAGCCAAGTCCATGCATATGTATCAGGCAAGTCCATACATATGTCCAAAGCTATGGGCAGAGCCGATGCATATCTTCCTCGTAGGAGCTGCCTGCAACATAATCTGATAACCTGAACATCTTGGAGTCCTAATTTATGTGGAGGCTCTGGAGGGCCTAAATGGGTGATACATTTTTACACTTGTCCTCCACAAGGATGTTTAGTCAGAGGTTAGCTGCGAGTTCCCTGCTGGAACTCAATTCCCAAGCACAATGGTGTGGAGGGAGAGGGGGTCTCTGCACCCAACTCGTACCATTGTCCCAACCAATGTTCCCTCTAAGCTGTGGAGTCTAGTGAGCAAAAATTCTACTGTGTGAGCTACTGGCATTAAAGTTGTGAGCGAGTGATCTGGCTACTGCATAAATTAGTTTGCTCTGGAGCCCTCTTTCCTGAGCTAAGAGAAAAATGTGTGAGCCAGAGACTAAAAAACTGTGCGCTAGCTCACACTAACTCAGCTTAGAGGGAACACTGGTCCCAACCGGAAGTAGCCCTGGGGATATGATGTTTGCCCTGCTGGGGGCTACTACAGACATACGATTGGGCTACATAAGAGTTTCCCGAATGGGGCATATAGTGTCCCCTGGGCTGTTCGGGGACCAGGAAGTGGCACGGAGGGAGGCAGAAGTCCCTTGCGCCACGTGCTGCAGCCCTTATCTGAATCTGGGCCCTCCGTACTTGGGAGAATTGAGATCCAGGCAGGGGATTCACAGCTAGGATTGACAGGTTTCCTGCTACAGTGGGGGACACCCCGGTAAATCTGTTAGTTGCTTGCCAGCACCTGAAAGGCTGGCAGGAGGAAACAAGGGGGAAATGGGGGGGGGGCATTGTGCCGGCATCATGCCAGCATGCTGCTATCACTTCTGGAGAAAGCCGGAAATCATGGCACGACATCAGAGGGCATACTAGGATTTGCAAATGCTGCGAGTTCCCTGCTGGAACTCAATTCTCAAGCACAACGGTGTGGAGGGAGAGAGGGTTCTGCCCCTAACTCGTACCATTGTCCCAACCGGAAGTGGCCCTGGGGATGTGATGTTTGCCCTGCTGGGGGCTACTACAGACACATTATTGGGCTACATAAGAGTTTCCCAAATGGGGCATATAGTGTCCCCTGGGCTGTTCGGGGACCAGGAAGTGGCACGGAGGGAGGCAGAAGCCCCTTGCTCCACGTGCTGCAGCCCTTATCTGAATTTGGGCCCTCCGTACTTGGGAGAATTGAGATCCAGGCAGGGGATTCACAGCTAGGATTGACAGGTTTCCTGCTGCAGTGGGGGACACCCCGGTAAATGTGTTAGTTGCTTGCCAGCTCCTGAAAGGCTGGCAGGAGGAAACAAGGGGGAAATGGGGGGGCATTGTGCCGGCATCATACCAGCATGCTGCTGTCACTTCTGGAGAAAGCCAGAAATCATGGCACAACATCAGAGGGCATACTAGGATTTGCAAAAACTCTGTGGTTTTACCATTCCAGCATCATGACATCACTTCCTGTCTTCAGTGGAAATGACATCAGTGTGCTGGCATCATGCTCACTGGCCAGTCTGCACCCCCTAATGTTCCCAAAGGTTGCAAGCTGCAGTTGACTTGATGCCACCGTCAAGTCACAGCTGACACTTCTGTAAAGGTCCCCATGAAGGACAAATGTAAAACTTATGGAGAAATTAGGTCCTTTGTTCATGACTGCAGTTGGGTGGGGATGGCGATAAATCCCACTCCATCACGATCCTATCCCATCAGTCTTTTTTGGGGGTGGGGGGGAGTATTTGTGTGTTTATGTATGTGCTTGCATGCCTGGAAGTCATGGTGACTTCTAGCGACCCCTATTGGTGGCTTGGACATTTTTCAGAGAGGTGGCTTGCTATTGTCTTCCTCTCAGGCCCGTAGCTACAGTGGGGCATCTCGGGGCCTGGCCCCCTGACTTACTACCAAGGCCCCCAACTTCCCATCCAGACCCAGTGCTCCTTTCGGGGGGTGCAGGAGTGTGTGCGGGGTGCCCCCTTACTTATTTAAAAGCCCCTCAAATTAAAAAATCCTGGCTACAGACCGGCTTCATTTGTGTCCCAAGCCCTGGTATTTCTTGGAGGTCTCCCATCCAATTACTTCCCAGGGTTGGCTCTGCTTAGCTTCCAAGATCGGATGAGATCAGGCCTGTTTGGGCTATCCAGGTGAGCACACTATTCCATCGGTCTTTTGATATCCATATATACATTTTCTGCATTGTCGCTCTCATTTGTCAGATGCCTACTTTACATCGCTTTGTAATGACCTTATCCTATAGCTCTGGGCCCTTCTTTTCTCCCTAGGCTAGAAGATCGCTTTCTGATGCTTTTTGATTTGGTGTGATGCAAGCTCGCTCAACCTATTTCATAAAACATCTCTGAATCAAGCTGGGAACGACGCCCGCAAGAGATCTGTATAACCTTTGCTCATCGAAAAACACCTCCAGATCCAGGATTTAATGTTTGCATAATGTACTCTCAGACCTTGGGGCATAAGTGAATGATGTGGCCAAGGTGTTCAGATGCCACCCTTTTGGAGTGCCAAAGCCGACAGGAGGTGGAAACGTGAACAAAGACGACGAGACAAGCGGAGCAATTAAGGTATTTGTCCTATTACCAGACGAAGAAGTAGAAAAACCAGCCCAGCCATCCATGGAATAAAAACAAACCAACATCATTGAAATTGTATTTAAGTCTGCGGGGTGTGTGTGTGTGTGTGAGATGTCCTTCTGTGTCTCTTCAGTGGGGTCTAATCAAAAGATTGCAAAGGAATGGCATCCAGATGCCACTTGGCATGACGAAAGGAATTCCTGCTAATTATTACATCTTTATAAACATGGATCCACCCTACGCTGAGGTTTCTTCCCTGATTGCCAGGCTGACCCAAAGACCATATCTTCACCGTGGGAGGAGGATGTAGTGGTTTCGTCAGCCACTGATGGCTTCAAGCGTGGGTGAGACAGTTTCCTGAAGGACACCCCTTGTAGGGGCCATCAGCCATGGAACATCCATGTTCATAAGGAGGAAGCTGTATATTCACTTATTTTATACCTTGCTCATGTCCACAGCAGAGACACAGATCAGCTTATTTAATTAATTTTTTTAAAAAAATTGTGAGTGGGCTCAGAGCGGATCACATCACCAATAGACAAGAACATACATTAATAAATATAACATAACTACAACGATATTTAAAACAACGAAGTAATACGATTTAAAACAACTGCGTATTAGCACAATCATAGTTTCCGCTGGAATGGCTGGATCCAGACGTCTTCTTAATCTGGGCTGAATAATGATGACACACTTCGGTGAGGGAGGCCAACTTCATTGGACCCCCTCTGCCTCAAACAAAGGCCGGGTGGAAGAGCTCCATCTTGTGAAACGATAAGAAGTCCTGCAGGGCCCTTATCTCAAGGGGGAGCTCGTTCCACCAGACGGGGGCCAGGGACGAAAAAGCCCTGGCCCTGGTCGAGGCTAGACGGTTATCCGTCAGGCCAAGGACTACCAGAAGAGGATGACTGATCAAGCGCAAGTGTTATGTACGTGGACCGCCACCAGGGGTCCATGGCTAAAGCAGGAGCTTGGTCCCCAAACACAAAGGGGACCTAGGATCCTAGTCCACCTCGAGTCCACCAATAGCACCCTTGGCGGGAAATTCAAACCCTCCAATGGGAACATAGGTGTGCTGGGTGGAGTGTATATAGTTGGCCTTGCAGGGCCGTTTAGTTAGTCTTGCTATGAAGTACAATAAACGCGTCTGAATGCATGTCGTAGTCCGAGTCTTCCACGCAGCGAACCCAGTACATTACAGCAAGGCTCTCCTGGCACATAACAGGACAGACAGTCTCGCTTACCATACCACACCACCCTCTCCATTTTATCCTCTCAACAACAGCTCTGTGAAGTAGGCTACAGTGAACCCAAGGCCTCCCGGTGAGATTCCATGGCAGAGTGGGGATCCAAACCCGAGTCTCCCAGATCCTGGTTCGACCCTTTAAGAAGGAAGAGATTAGATTTATACTCTGCCATTCACTACCCAAAGGGGTCTCAGAGTGGCTTACAATCTCCTTTCCCTTCCCCTCCCCACAACAGACACCCTGTGAGGTAGGTGGGGCTCAGAGAGCTCTCGTGAGAACTGCCCTTGAGAGAACAGCTCTGAAAGAACTTGTGACTGACCCAAGGTCACACCAGCAGCTGCATGTGGCGGAGTGGGGAATCAAACCCGGTTATCTGAGATTAGAGTCTGCGCTCCTAACCACTACACCAAACTGGCTCTTTAACCACTCTACCACACGGGTTGTCTCTTTCCTGATTGGGCTGGTTACTGTTGGAACCAGGGTGCTAGGCAACATGGATAAGGGATTTTTTTGCCATCACGACACAGCTGATTTATGACATCCCTCTGAGAGCTTTTCAAGGCAAGAGAGGTCCAGAGGTGGTTTAGCCATTGCCTGCCTCTGCATAGCAACCCTCGTATTCCTTGGTGGTCTCCCACCCAAATACTAACCAGGACTGACCCTGCTTAGCTTCTAAGATCTGAAGAGATTGGGCTGTCCAGGGCTGGTTCCACATCTGGCATTCACTCCACATTTTCTCCACACTGAGGAAAAGGTGCAGCTCAAAACCACATTCAAACAGTCCCGGGCCAATGCAGTACTGACTGCAAAGTCATCCCTGAATGGCCATAAATCTATGCAGAAGACACCATAACATCTGATGATCAAAGAAAGTGAAACCGGCACTCAGTCTAGCGCAGCGGTGTCAAACTTAGTTGTTATGAGGGCTGGATCTGACATAAATGTCACTTTACTGGACGGGGCCATGTGTGCCATAAAACGCAATGCCAGGTTCCGGAGATATAAACTCTATCAAGGACAGCAGCTCGTAAGCTCCGAGTTGGTGTATTCTCACTGCAAGGCCCCATGGGCTGGGTGGAGGGTACAAAGGAAACCCCATATGGGCGGACAGGAGAGCCAGTGGTGCAGCACTGGGCAGATGTCCCCATGCTACTTGACTGCTGCAGACGAGGTTGTTCTGCCATGCTGAAGCTACAATTGGAGTGGCTCTGCCCACTCCCCCCCCCCGAGCAGTCTCCTTTTCCCTCCCTTCAACTAGTTGCTCCCAGGCTACATAAAATCCTTGGGTGGGCCAGTTCTGGCCCCCGGGCCTTATGTTTGACACCTCTTGTCTAGACGGTACCATAAAATCAGATTATCAAAGGAAGTGAAACCAGCATGCAATGCAGACGGGAATTTCTGTTCCAGTTTGGGTTTGAAGAATCGCCCCAGGTCAGACTTGGGATGTACTACTGTGCCATAAAGCTGACCAAGTGAAGTTGGGTGGGTCACTTTCTCTCAGCCTTGCCTAACCACACCAGTCCTCAGGATAGAATGGAAGAGGGAGAACTATGTAGAGTGCTCCCTGGCCTCTCTTGTACACTAGAGAGGGAGGGTTCCCCACCCTGAATTTCAGGGAGTAATCTGAGCTAGATTTAGAGACCAACAAGATTTGGAGGGGACATATGTTTTCAATAGTCAAAGCTCTGCTGGAATCCCCAGTGAACACTGAAGAAAACCATCCCAATTCCTTTAATTAACTGCACAGTCATTGGGTGCATGAGTTGCCCAACAGATTGAGACCAAAGCACTATCAGAACTGATGGCACAAGTTGCACAAGCCACCGGATCAATTTAGCCTCTGTTGTTTTCTTGATGCCTGAGCACCTGGATAATTATGAGTGACAACCAGGCTGTTTCCTCACAACTCACCTTGCAAGCCAAACAGCAAAGAGGCAGGTGGAGGAAGGTGAGCAGAGAGCTCCGTGGAGTCACCTGGAAAGCAAAGCCACAAGGTCTTCCTGGAGATCCAGCCCTGCACCTGGCTCCCTTCGGAAAGGGGGAATGGAACTGCTGTATGTTGTCTTGCTTGCCGCTGGAGGTGTCCCGGCAACTCTTTTGCTCTTGCTGTTTTTTGGGGCGATTTATTACGATCTCACCCGGACCAAGATACCCCCTGAATTTGACCATCCGCTAAAGCTTCGAGTCGTTTACTGGGGAGGCATTGTGTCCTTCACTGTGGTGAGTTTACCATCGTCGGAAAGCAAAGGGGTCCAGGGCTATAGGGAAATTGAGGGTGTGAGACTGCGATCACATGCACCTTTAGATCTGAAATAGGTACGAATGCCTGATGGAGTTAAAGGGAGCGATCAGACAGCAACATTTGGGAAGCGTCCTGCAGTCGTCGGCAACCCGCGCTTCTCTGCTGCAGAAGCAGAGTTAAAAGACGCCGGGGAAAGTCCAGTAGTAAAACAGGTTCCAATGGGCCATGGGCAGGCTTTCACCTGTCTGATTGCTCCGGCACGCTCTTAAGCCCTCGGGATGGTCTGATCAGGCCATCCCAGCTTGGTGCCATTTCTCCTCCCTCTTTGCAGTATGCACATCGCATACACCATAGAAGGCCCTCAGGGCGGAGGTGCGATTCCTCGTTTATGTGCATGGGAAACAAACGGCCAAAATACCCCCTGACTCACCTGCAGTTGTATCTGATCAGACAGTGGCGCAATGTTCCCTCTAAGCTGTGGAGTCTTGTGAACAAAAATTCTACTTTGTGAGCTACTGGCATTAAAGTTGTGAGTGAGCGATTTGACTAGTGCATGAATTAGTTTGCTCTGGAGCCATTCTTCCTGAGCTAAGACAAAAATGTGTGAGCTGGAGGCTAAAAATCTGTGTGCTGGCTCACACCAACTCAGCTTAGAGGGAACTATGGTGACGGGCTGTGCCCACAGCTACAAAGGGAGGTGTGATCTCTCAACTGTGTGTCAAATTCCTCCGAAGAGAATAGCCTTGCTTCCCCTCCGCTTCAACTGACACGTGTGACCGCAGCCTGGGAATGGAATCTGCAACAACAAAAGAACTCGCACAGATTTTGAAGCTTTTTGGGGATTTGATTGAACGGGTTCTATGCCTTTCATTGATGTTGCAGTTAGGCGATTAGATTGGATCCAGCACAGTGTTTACAAGGGATCAAGGACTTCAGCCCCACCGAGGGGGGGGGGGGGGGGAACTGAAGTGGCTCTGTTTTCCCTCAGGAACCCAAAATGTCCTTACCAATGAGGGATGCCAGCCTCCAGGTGAGACCTGGAGATCCCCTGGAATTACAGCTCATCTCCAGACTACAGAGGTCAGTTCCTCTGGTGAAAATGGATGCTTTGGAGGGATGGCTCTGTGGCATTGTACCCCACTAACGACTCTGTCCTCCCCAAGTTCCATCCCCAAATCCCCAGGAGTTTCCCAACCAATGCTCCCTCTAAGCTGTGGAGTCTTGTGAGCAAAAATTCTAGGAACACTATCCTACCCCCCCATTCCCCATCGGTGGCTGGGGGGGACGTGGCAACCCTAATCCCACTCCTGTTCTTGAGGGTCCCTTCTGCATCCAATCTGTTCTATTTCATCATGTCTAATGGATGTACACATAAAGCTTTAGTCATTATATTGCTACCTTTTTTAAAATATAAATTATTTATTGGATTTTTCACAGACAAAGAAACACACATAAAGAAAAAAATTCTTCTTGATACATTTACAAATATGCAGATATCTTCACACAACGTTGAGTAAATATCTCTACATTTAGTACTACAGCACTCAAAAATAAGCCTTGTTCATTAAGTTTCACCAAAATTTGACTCTTTCAACCAGATATAAAAACTAGACCAGTACTTTTCATAATTCTCTATACTTTTTTCTTCAGTAATACAGGTTAGTTTCTCCATCTCTGCTATATCAAACAGTTTAATAATAACCTCCTCTTTAGAGGGAATATTACCCTCCTTCCATCTCCTGGCAAATACAATTCTTGCTGCTGTTAAAATTTGCATTATTAAATATATCTCTTTTTTCTTAAATATATCTGGTATCACATTTAACAAACAACATTCTGGGGTCAGAGGAAAATTTTTTCCTATCATTTTATCCACCATTTCTTTCACTATAACCCAATACTTTTTTGTTTTACTACATGACCACCACATGTGGTAGAAAGTACCAATACTGTAGTTACATTTCCAACAATTTTTCCATATTGCTACCTTTTTATTCCACGCATACACCGGTTACTCCTCCTGCATCTGACCCTTACAACAACCCTGTGAGGTGGTTTAGGCTTGGGGCCCACAGAGAACCAAACTGAGTGTGATCTGTGGCTGTTTTGCCAGAGGTTTTATGACTTGGGGCTGGATCACCAAAGGCTTTTAAAAAATATTATTACATGCTTGAGTGGTGGGTTGTTAGTTGGACAGGAGCACTGATGCTCCAGGAAGGGATGTTCCGCTTTTGCTCCTGTTCCCAATGAATATAGTCCCACATCCTGCGGGAGAGGAAAATAAATACCAGAGGTTTTATGACTTGGGGCTGGATCACCAAAGGCTTTTAAAAAATATTATTACATGCTTGAGTGGTGGGTTATTAGTTGGACAGGGGCACTGATGCTCCAGGAAGGGATGTTCCACTTTTGCTTCCCAATGAATATAGTCCCACTTCCTGCGGGAGAGGAAAATAAATATGGGTACAGTGATCAGGAACGTGGCATGGAGGAAATGTTTTCTCTTTCAGCGTCACTGCTCTGATTACATTGGCAGCACCCGACATCTGCGTTTCATTACAGAAGACCCACCCTCCCTGAGATCTCACCACAGATCTGCCATCTAGCATAGCCTGGCACCGGCTCAACCATGGTAATACAAATAACCATTAAGAAATATCCTCATGAGCTAGAAAGCTGATATTTGATATGCATCAAACATTGTTTGATTCCTAGGGAGAGAGAAAAGAAACTTTAAATCAGGGCCAAACCAGGCAATTTTCAGAATGTTCTATGTCTGAAGTCCCCACATTTAAAAGAAAACTTATACGCACAGGAGGCCCAATTCAGACTGAAACTATGGCCAAGAGGAGGGAGAGTTTAAGCCTTCTCTTTGTACTATTTTGATCTGAAATGGTCCCAGGGAGCTGCAGATCATATGGGGACTCCTAGGTGTACCCTGTGAGAGGAAATGTGGCGTGGTATAGCCCGATCTCATCAGATCTCAGAAGCTAAGCAGAGCCAGAACTAGTCATCCTCAGTAGGTCTGCTCAGAAACAAGTCATGTTTTATTCAATGGGTCTTGCTCCTCCAGTGTTTTATCTGTCTTTGGCAGCAGTCAGATGTGCCATTTGGTGCGGAGGGGAAGCACCCCTATTACCTCGGGTGGAATTTGACTTTTTTTTAAATTTTAAACTTTTACCAATTAACACAATCTTTACACTTCTTCTTCTTCTTCTTCTTCTTCTTCATCATCATCATCATCATCATCATCATCATCATCATCATCATCATCATCAAGTTTATTGTATTAGCCATTGGCCATAACAAAGCATAAATACAAACACAATCCTTATACAATCTTTACACTTAGCATTACAAATACAATTGTGAGAGCCTTAACAGTTCAATATTCTTTGTATCCTGTTATACACTCTTGACCAAAGTCTCAAATAAGTCTCTTCGTCTTTCCCTTGTAATAAAATAGTCAGTCTATCAGCCTCTGCCATCTCTAGTAGTCTTTGTATTAATTCCTCCTTCGTTGGAATATTTTCCAGTTTCCAATGTTTTGTGAACAAAATTCTGGCTGACGTAAGAATATATATTATCAGACGCAAATCCAATTTATTATATCTCTGTGGTATCATATTCAATCGATAAATCTCAGGTTTTAACTGTAAATCAATACCTATTATTTCTTGTATCATTTTTTGAATTTTTAACCATTTTTTTTTTTACTTTTCTGACACATCTACTACAAATGGAAAAAAGCCCCAACATTTTTCTTACATTTCCAACATAAACTCATTACGTTTGAATAACATTTAGCTAGTTTTTCAGGGGACCAATGCCATCTATGAAACATTTTGTAAATGTTCTCTTTGTGAGATCTAGTGAGTTTTATAGTATTCCACGTTTTTGACCAGTCATCAAAATCTATATTATGGCCAATATCCAGCATTCAAGCAATCATTGGTATTTTAACCATTTCATCATACATATATTCATCTATTAAGAAGGTATATAACTTTTTAATCAATTTCTCATCTGAACTCCACCAAATTCTATCCCAGTCCATTAATTTCTTGTAAAAACCTAATCAGTTATCTTTAATAAACCTAGATTTTAACTGCAGTCCTTCCCACCAGTTAAGTTTTAAATTTTGACTTAATAGTATTTCATCTGGTTTTAATCTATTATTTATATCTAATAACTCATCGTAGGTACTCAGATTATATTTAGATAATAATGTGGGTTTTATGAAAGCTTTGAGAGGTGAACCCCACTTTAGGATTTTATCATAGTGCATTAATTTTATCTCTTTCCATATTTTTATCAATGCCCCTCTTATCACATGTTGGTGAATGTTTGTATGTACTCTATCTTTGTCGTACCATATATAGGCATGCCATCCCATAGTTAGATCATGACCTTCTAATTTTAAACATCTTGAGTTCTCTAAAGATATCCAGTCTTTTATCCATGATAGTGATGTAGCTTTATAATATAGAACCCGATTGGGTAGCAGTCGCGTGATCACACATCCCTTTGTGCTGCGGGCTCAGCCTGTCACTGCATGATCAGACACCCTGTTTGGGCAAGTGGGTTTTTTTGCCTTTTGTTTCCCATGTGCATAAATGAAGAATCGAACCTCCAAGCAGAGGGTTCCCCATGGAGCATGCAGTTATGTGCACACTGCTAAGTGAGGGGGGGAAACGGCACTGAGTCAAGATGGAATGAGCAGACCATCCCAACGGCTTGAGAGCATGCTTGAGCAATCAGAGTAGGGAAACTCCATCAGTGGTCCATCAGCAAGTCTTAGGATCAGACATTCCCCAGTGTCTTTTAACTATGTTTCCATGATGGGGCAGAATGGGGTGCTGACGGCTGCAGGACCTTTCTCAGATGTTACTGTCTGATCATGCACTTTAGATCCATCAGGCTTTCGCAGCTATGCTTTCCTCAAAATGGGGGTGGGGATGGGGAATAGAATACATATTTCTATTGTAGCCAGAAGGCTGTAATCTTGCCAAAACATAGTTTAGGACACCCTGATTATTAGAAAGAAAGAAAGAAAGAAAGAAAGAAAGAAAGAAAGAAAGAAAGAAAGAAAGAAAGAAAGAAAGAGGCAGAAACTAAACAATTTCTAAATCTCTCTGTCAAAAGGACAAACACTCTAGAAAGAGATTTCCACAGCACGCAGAGAGCTGAAATCTGGTGAAAGTCAGTGTGAAAGGATAGCATCTGTCTAACTATCCCTGAAAGGGAGTGACAACGAAAGTATCCCATAATTGCTCAGACGCTTCAACATTAGCTTGAAAGGTGAGGTGTGAGGTGCACATAGCCCTAAGCACCCTTATCACAGATAAAGTCTGAAAACATGACATTTCTATATATTTCAAGCTGAGGGATCTGAAGTGTTCACCAAAACAGTTCAAGGGTATTATTTCACAACTAGGGTTTCCAGTTCTGGGTTTGGAAATTCCTGGGGATTTGGAACTTACGGCCCGGGGAAGGTGGGATGGGTTCTAGAGTCCATAGTCTACTCTCCAGAGCAGCCGTTTTCCTCATAGAGGGCTGTCAGGCCCAGCCTGACAACCCGTAGGAGACCAGGAGAGGAAACAGAGTTTCTGGCAATACTTTAGAAAGGAAGCCCATCACTTCTGGGTTCTTCCAAGAAGTGAAATCACACTGTTGGCCAGATGGTCATTTTTTCTCCCAACACTGCAAACTGAGGGACAGGGCATCCCCCACCCCACTGGGTGACTGGTGGCAACTTTGGAACTGTAGTCTACTGAACATGAGACATTTCTATGATTCTGTCCCTGAAGGAAGCAAATTAAATATATCCTCAAGTAGATCCAGATGGGTAGCTGTGTTAGTCTGCCTGAAGCAATAGAAAAGAGCAAGAATCCAGAAGCACCTTAAAGACTAACAAAATTTGTGGCAGGGTAGGAGCTTTCATGAGTCACTGCTCACTTCTTCAGATATAGCTGGGCCTTTGGCCTGATCCAACATTGGTGTCTCTTATGTTCTTATGTTCTTATGTTCTCTTATGTTCTTATGTTCTTATGTTCTTATGAGGGACAGGGCATCCTCCACCCCACTGGGTGACTGGTGGCAACTTTGGAACTGTAGTCTACTGAACATGAGACATTTCTATGATTCTGTTCCCGAAGGAATGAGCTTCATTATCAGTTGCAATTCAGCAGTCTCTCTTTCTAATCTCCCTTTGAAATTCCTTTGTAAGAGAACTGCTACTCTTAGGTCAGCAACTGAATGCCCTGGAAGATTAAAATGTCCCCCCACTGGTTTTTTAATGTCGTGGTTTCTAATGTCAGATTTATGTCCATTTGTCAAAGGGACTGGCCTGTTAGAAACCACAACATTCAAAAACCAGTGGGGGAACATTTTAACTTTCCAGGACAATCAGTTGCTGACCTAAGAGTAGCAGTTCTCTCACAAAGGAATTTCAAAGGGAGGCCCCTGCCACATGGGGCGGAAAGGGACGGGCTGAATAGCGGCTTCTGAAAGCCGCACCAAAAGAAACACGCCGCGGCGGGATCACATTGATTCCCTGAGCCGCAGCACATTCCCTCCCCGGCACGATCAGATGCCGGGGGAAGCGACGGAGGGGAACGGGTAGACTGCCGAACTGCGCATGTCTGAGCATGCGCAGTTCAGGCAGGAGCCGGGGATGCGCCAGCAGAAAGACGGGCCGGCGATCCCACGGCTGGCGTTGATGCGGCCGTCGTGGATGAACCACCTCGGTAGGTGGTTCATTTTTGATGCGTTTTTTTCGGGGGAAGGGCTGGAACGGGGACAGGTGCGCATCGCTGCCCAGATGTTGCAGTGGGATCGCGCCCATTTGCTCCGGCCCCGATCCGGCCCACTCCCGGCCCAAAACCCCTCGTGTGGACAGGGCCGGAGATTAGAAAGAGAAACTGCTGAATTGCAACTGATAATGAAGCTCAAGGCAATGCATCCACCTGGATTTAATCGAGACCTAGTTTTCCTGTCTCATTACATTTTATATGCCTCCTACCATCTGCCATATCACACCTAATCCAATCACTCCAGCTATCATCATTTGCCTGCTAATGTCATTCAGCATCTGAAATCATTCTGCTTTTCAATCTAGAGGACAGATGGACTTACATTCTAGCTGTATCTGAAGAAGTGAGCAGTGACTCGTTTTGTCAGTCTTTAAGGTGCTACGGGACTCGTTGCTCTCTTCCATATCCTCAAGTAGTTTAGCTGTTTCCACATTACTAAGAAATCTGAAATTTGGTAGACATGAAGTCTGTGGAATCCTGATGATGACACACATCTGAAAGAAGGTCACGAAGCATTGAAAGCTTGGGATATAAATATTTAACCCATAATAGAGGAACGGATACTGCAGAAGAGCTCTGTACAACCAAAGGCATTGGGCTGTATCCTCGGAAATGCAAACAGGAGTATTTTTCAGAACTCCCTTTCCTCCTACATCATCCGATGTGATGTTCCTGTGGGTCAGGATATCCCCAGGAACTAGGGCTGCCAACTCTGGGTTGGGAAATTCCTGGAGATTTGGGGGTGGATCCGGGAGAGGGTGGGGTTGCGGATAATGTATTTATTTATTTATTTATTTTTGGGATTTATATCCCGCCCTACCCATACGGCCCAGGGCGGCTAACAAGCGGCCACGCCGAGATAAAACATAGAATACATTAAAACTTCAATAAATACAAACTAAAATGGTGCTCTACAGTACATGTTAAAGATTCATTTTAAAAGTTCATTTTAAAGTTCAAGATGGTCGATGTCCCTCTTTGGCGGCCGATGGAATAAACGCCAGAGCGCCAGGATGATGTTCCTCATCTGGGCAACATTTTACCCCCGTCCAAGGCCAGGTGGATGGTAAGTCAGCCACGATGGTGGTATAGTGGCGGCGGCGGCGGCTCCTACTCGAAAGCCTGGCGGAAGAGCTCCGTCTTGCAGGTCCTGCGGAACTGTACAAGGTCCCGCAGGGCCCTGATCTCCGCTGGGAGCTCATTCCACCAGGTAGGAGCCACCACCGAAAAAGCCCTGGCCTTGGTTAGGGCAAGCTTGATGTCCCGGGGGCCTGGAACCTCAAGGAGGTCCAGACTCCCTGATCGCAGCGCTCTTGGGGGAACATACGGGATAAGAGAAAGTTTGGTGAAGACGCAATGCCAGAGTCCACCCTCTGAAGCTGCCCTTTTCTCCTGAGGATCTGTGTGCTCCGGAGATCAGTTTTAACTCCAGGAAATCTCCAGGCTATGGATGCCAGCCTCCAGGTGGGTCATCTCCAGATGACGGAGATCAGTTCCCCTGGAGAAAATGGAGGCTTTGGAGGGTGGACTCCAATGTTCCCTCTAAGCTGTGGAGTCTTGTGAGCAGAAATTCTACTTCATGAGCTACTGGCATTAAAGCTGTGGGAGGCTTTGGCTGCTGCATCAATTAGTCTGCTCAGGAGCCATCCTTCCTGAGCTAAGAGAAAAATCTGTGAGCCGGAGGCTAAAAAACCGTGAGCTAGCTCACACTAACTCAGCTTAGAGGGAACACTGGTGGACTCTCTGGCATTGTACCCCCACTGAGTTCCCTGTCCTCCCCAAGCTCCATCCCCAAATCTCCACGAGTTTCTCAACCTGGATCTAGCCAGCTGGGGTTCCTGTAGCCAATGGGATCTCGCACTGCTGCAAAGCTCATGAGTTCTCACTCCATGAAGACCTCAGGAAGTCAACTCGTCATGAAGAGTAACCTGTAATGCCAGGCACCAGAAATACTAACTTTATAAAGGATAGCAGCTGGAAACCCTACCCCCCCATCCCCCACCAGTGGCCAGGAGGGACTTGACAATCCTCCTCCAGGCCCCACCTGGAGAACCAGAACAGCAATTTTTACGTTATCTGACTTATGCAGGGGTAAATTCAAGAGCTGTGGTTCCAGGAAAGTTTATATGCCTGAAGAAGATTTGTTCGAAACACGCAGGTTATGCCCGGGAGGCGTGTTGCGAGGCTTACTTGCTAGCTGAATCACCTCATGGGAAAATACATCTAGGCCCCGGTCAGATGGGCTGCTAAGCTGAATCATCACAGTGAGAAATACAAGCTGCCTGCTAGCTTTACCTGATGGATCATCACTTGGGAAATGTACAATAGGTTGCTGCATTGTTCGGTACACATTACTGTACATTGGTATCTATCCTCCATCAGGAAGAACAGTTAACACTGGAGTGGGTTTCTGCGATTATGGACTCTTTGTGTTATGTAATTTAGTTTGAAAGTGTTGAAATGTTGATGTTGTCGTTTGAAAGTGTTTATAATACACTAGAGTTGATGTAGTGTATATAAATCAAATATATTTGTCAGCTAACGCTACCATGAGTGTGGTGTATGTTTCTAATTGCTTTGCATCCCTTCCCATGTGCCTCACTGCTTCAAAGCTGTAATGTGTATCTATCAAGGTCACTGGAGAAGTTAGTCATGTCTAGGTTTCATGGGAGGTCTTACGTTCCCAGCTTCACAGCTGTTAGAGAATCTGCCAAAGGCCCGCGCGCGGGAGGCCATCTAATTGGGTAGTACTTGAGGGGGCTGCATACGAATGCCCTATATCCTCTGAGGAGCATAAGGAATCCGCCATTCCAAATAGTGTTCATGTTATTACATCTATGGCTTTTCAATCAAAGTAAAACCTTCAAGACCCGGGTGCCACAAGACGGGGTGAGCTCCTGTCTCTAGTTCCAGCTCCTGCCAACCTAGCAGTTCGAAAGCAAGAAATTGCAAGTAGATAAATAGGTACCACTTTGGTGGGAAGGTAACAGCGTTCTGTGCGCCTTGGTGTTTAGTCATGCCGGCCACATGACCACGGAAATGTCTTCGGACAGCGCTGGCTCTTCGGCTTTGAAACGGAGATGAGCACCGCAACCCTAGAGTCGGATTCGACTGGCTTTCGAGCAAGGGAACCTTTACCTTTACCTTAAAACCTTCTGAGAAGTGTGTACTTCGTTGTCTTGCTGTGGATCTTGACAATATTTAGCTATAAGTGCACGTGAATATTGTGTGTACTATTTCAACACGGTTTTTTCTGTGTTTACCCACCTGGTGGCTGGCAGCCCTATCAGGAACCGGGTGGGATCCAGCGTGGAGATGATACTGCAAGAAAGGGGGGGATCAATAGTAATTATCCTCTCGCCTCTTTGTGTGGGTATTCACAAAAGAACCTGTATGAGTGAGTGTGTATATGTGTGATCTCTGCTTAAATCTAATTTGGCAAATAGGGA
>NW_015173308.1:19499-21620 GCF_001447785.1 Gekko japonicus | reverse complement strand
AAATTCATGTCTTGAAGAAAGACTGTGGTAGACATTCAGGCTTAGGTGGCCTGTCACTGTACGGATGCTTTTTCCCTAGACGGTATTCTGTAATGGTTAAAGTGTCGGACTAGGAGCTAGGAGACCCTGGCTCAAGTCTCCCTTCTACCATGGGAGCTTACTGGGTGACATTTGCTCCGTCGTTCACTTTCAGCATAACCTACCTTACAGGGATGTTGCTGAGAGGATAGAATGGAGGACCATCCAGCCACACCCACCTTTTGCTTGTTATTCTGCTTACCTTGTTTGTTGTCAACACCCAGGGCTTTTTGTAGCAGGAACTCCTTTGCATGTCAGGCCACACACCCCTAATGTAGCCAATCCTAATAGGTTTCTGCTGTTGGGTGTGGCCTATTATGCTAATGAGTTCCTGCTGGGTGTGGCCAACTTGGGAGCCAGCCGGAACTCCGTTCCTGTGCGTTCCTGCTCAAAAGTAGCCCTGGATGGTTAAAGTGTCAGACTAGGATCTGGGAGACCCTGGTTCAAGTCTCCCTTCTACCATGGGAACTTACTGGGTGACATTTGCTCAGTCTTTCACTTTCAGCATAACCTACCTTACAGGGATGTTGCTGAGAGGATAGAGTGGAGGACTGGAGAACAATGTTGCCAGCAGCTTTGGGTCTCCACCGGGACCCAAAAGGAAGGTACGAATAACTTAGCAAACAAGTTGCCCTACTTTACCATGTCACAGCCTATTACTAATCAATAAAGTACCTTGAAAGGAATTCCAGCCATGGAGGCTAGCATTCCTACCAGACGTAGTGTGGACTCGTAGGAGGGGAAGTGCCCTTTTACCCACTTGGATCATAAGAACATAAGAACATAAGAGACACCAATGTTGGATCAGGCCAAAGGCCCATCTAGTCCAACACTCTGTGTCACACAGTGGCCAGAAATACCAGTGCCATCAGGAGGTCCACCAGTGGGGCCAGGACATTAGAAGCCCTCCCACTGTTGACCCCCCCAAGCACCAAGAAGACAGAGCATCACTTGCCCCAGAGCCCCTCTCTATACCTTGTGGCTAATAGCCACTGATGGACCTCTGCTCTTTGATTGGGAAACTTTGATTGGGAGCAAAATAGGTACAGAAATATTTATTATACGGAGCAGCAGTCTGGATCCATAAAACAGATGAAAACATAGATCGATCATTAACACTGTTCTTACGTCAGATCTGTGGAATACTGAAATACGTGGCAGGTACCACTCTGACATTAGAAGTGGGCCAACACTCCACCGAAGCTAGAGCCTGGATTTTGGCTCTAAAATGAGACTTAAAATATTTCCCCCCCAGAGAATAACAGCCTCCTGTTCTAGATGAAGCATGATCATTTCTCTGGTGTGTGGAAACAAGCAATAGAAGGAAAACTGATTGTCATGCAATGTCCAGAAAATGTAATAGCTGCTCTGGAATGGCCTTGTAAAATCATAAAATAATAATAACGATAAAGATAGACATAAACAGGACTATATGCAGAACTAGGAGGGTCTGTTCTTCCTTTTTCATGGGGATTCCTCCAAGCATCACAATTCCTATGTATTTATTCAGTTTAACAGTCCCAAAGTATAGACGAGCAATTATGCTCACAAGACTAAATGCACTACCCTCTGTAGTTTCCGAAGGTCGCATGTTGGGCAAACCTTTCTCAAATAGATACTGTAGTTGTAGTTTGGATGTCATTGAATCTGCAAGCCATGTTTTATTTGAATACCCCTGATACACCAATGAGAGACAAAAATGGATTAAACCAATGATGGCCAGAGTCTTCAGCTGATATTTCAGTTCCTAAGTTATTAGCAGATTCAAGAGTAGAAAATTTACTCATTTACCCATTTTAGCAATTTTATTTTAGTTCAGACCATGAGGATTTGGGCGACATACAAGCAAATAGCTGTTTTTTTAGTTCATGTATTAACCCTCTGAATTCTTCCTTTTCCCCTCATATTCCCAGCTATGTTTGACAAATACTACTGAAGACCTATAGGTCAGAGAAGTAGATTAAGAAAGAAAGAAAAAGAAATGATTATTTATTTACACATTTATACCTTGCTTTCTATCCAGTAGGACTATATATATATATA
>NW_015173308.1:13967-19105 GCF_001447785.1 Gekko japonicus | reverse complement strand
AAGAGTACAGCAGCACTTTAATGACTAACAAAATTTGTGACAGGGCATGAGCTTTCATGAATCACAGCTCACTTCTTCAGATACAGCTGGAATGGGAATCCACTGATTCATGGCACGTGTCTCTCGGAGCTCCGAGAAGCTGTGGCCATCGTTAGGGTGCCAAAACCCGGAAGCTCGCAGTCTCTCTTTCTAATCTCCCTTTGGAATTCCTTTGTAAGAGAACTGCTACTCTTAGGTCAGCAACCGAATAGCCTGGAAAGTTAAAATGTCCCCCCACTGGTTTTTGAATGTTGTGGTTTCTAATAGTGGTAGAAAGAGTAAGAGTCCAGTAGCACCTTTAAAGACTAACAAAATTGTGGTAAGGAGTGTGCTTTTATGAGTCACTGCTCATTTCTTCAATTTCTTATTTCCATTTATTCTTTGCATCCTCCTGGACTGAATCCTCCTGTACCAAACTGGGACCTAGGTTTCCTGTCTCATTACCAATGCTGATATCTCCACTCCTCTGTATATCACACCAATGCTAATATCTCCACCTCTCTGCATATCACACCTAATCCAATCATGCCTGCTATTGCCATTCAACATCTGAAATTATCTTTATAAAAGTTACATCTCTGGTACCTTGTGTTACATTTTATGGCACACGTGGCCTGGCCCGACAAAGTGACATTTATGTCAGATCCAGCCCTTGCAACAAATGAGTTTGACACCTCTGGAATAAATTATATTCAGAGTATGGCCTATTATGCATGGGTGTTTACCCTTGCTTTCACCGTGCATGTCTGTCAGGTTTTCTTTTTCATTCTGCATTGATTTTCCTCCCTACAGCACTTAGTTCACTTTCTGGTCACTGTTTCCCTGGGTTTTCTGAGCGTGCTCTTGTGCTGATTTTCCCCTTGTTTCTCTTTCAAGCCGAAGGTAATTCAAAAGCATACAGCTTCCCTGAGATTTTCCCCCTGCCCTTTTGCTACCCCTCAAAGGTCGCTCCCCAGCCTACATTGAGGTCATTCCTCCCACTCTGCACCTTTGCCATCCTCCCCCCCTCATCAGTGTAAAAGCTCCATTGATTACTTTTTCCCTTGTTGTTGTTTTTTTAAATTGACAAGTGGCATGAGTCTAGTGATATAAGACTATTGCTAGTCTCGGATTGCTGAATTTTTTAAAAACTAAAAAGATGGGGAGGGGGAGTTTAAAGAAGCTGCATGAAGTTTAGTTCCCTACTGGTATTGATTTGAAAGGGGGATTGGAGAGGAGGCAATGCAGGTGACTAATTCTGAATTTTTAAAAAAATGAAAGTTCAAGCTTTTTGTTTATGGCCATGGGAATTACAATAGAAGCAGAGAGTCAGTGCGGTGTAGTGGCTAGAATGTCAGACTAAGAGAAGGCTCTGGATCTGGTCAAGGACAGCCAGATGTCTCTATGTCAAGGTACCACCAGTAGATTATTCTCAGCAGAGTGTAACACTCTCCGGGGAACGTACCAGAGGAGACTTGAAACTTGCAAGGTGACTGTGGGTCAATCCCTCTCTCTCTCTCAGCCTAACCTGCCTCACAGAGTTGTCAGGAGGATAACATGAAGGCAGGGAGAAGGATGTATACTGCCCTGTGGTCCTTGCATGAGATAAAAATGTACAAAAGAAACATAACATTCAAATAGCCTTAGGTGGGCTACCACCATAGCAGGATATACTTGTCTAACCCGATGGCTATATTCCTTCTTCCAGGAAGTCCCTCGCCAGAAAGATCTAATTAGCCAATACTTTGACCCTGCTTTAATTAGCTAAGCCCTGAATAGAAATGTGGGAAGGCTGTTTGAAGATGATGCCCTATTTCTTGAATCGCCCCGTAGATTTACATGAGACGATCAGGTAAGTTACCTTTCAAAGGTGAAAGGATTAACATATTGGTCTAGGGTATGATACGACACACCCTGACCTGGAGCACCCAAGCTAGCCTGATCTTGTCACCTCTCGGAAGCTAAACAGGGTCAGCCCTGGATGGTACTTGGATGGGAGCCCACGCAGAGGCAGGCAGTGGCAAACCACCTCTGAACGTCTCTTGCCTTGAAAACCTTACGGAGTGGCCACAAGGCAGTTGTGATTTTATGGCACTTTCCCCCACATGATACGATATGGGTCTGGGTCTGGTCTGAGCTGGGATGAAAGAACTTTAAGTAGGCCACTTTGGGACTGTGGGTGGAAGAACAGTGGGGCATGAAGAAACACATGAGGTGACAGCACCAGACCTGGATCTGTGCCTGTCACTGTGAAGGTTTCCTTTTGACAGAGATCCATTCATTCCTGATTATTTCATAAGCTGCATTTTGGGAATCTCGGGTGGAGGAACCATGCCGTTCTGAGTGGGCGCCCTGCTTAATCTGATGGTTTAGGCTGCTTCTTTCAAACGCGACTCGACTCATCTTATCTTTGGCATACATCTTGGAAACCCATTGCGCAAATCAAAGTGTTTCTTGCAAGCTTGGCACCTTTACAGTCCTTCCCTACAGCAGAAGAGCTGCCCAAGTTGAGGGCAGGCTGGTTTTGTGATTACCCACTTGCGTCTAGAGATGTAAAATTTCTGGAAATTTTGAAGCTCGGGAAAAACCCGTTTTCCCCCCAGTTTTTTTTTGGGGGGGGAAACAGAAATTTTTGGAAAAATTGAGAAACATGCTACATTAGCATTTCTTTTGTCTTTTCTAGATTGAAAGTCATTCTGTTACTTTAGGAACATAAAATATGACTATGGACATTTTTACTTGGCATGAAATTATCACAACTAGCATATTAAAAATATAGTGTATCCAAACAATTATTACAAACAGAATACCCACCCACATGCAAAAACAAAACCGAAACCTTTTTATTTTCTTCTGACAATAGCACCTCCTAAAGGAAGAAATGCATCTTGTTCTTGCATTGGAGAGTTCAGTTTGTAACCTAGGACTTGCTTGTCCTCAGTGCACAGAAATTAGATCATAATATTTTTCTGATTTGGAAAATATTTGAACACCTTGTCTTAAAATATTTTATTCATCATGTTAAAATAAAACGTTCCATAATCAATTTATTTTATTTTATTTTCTTTTTTCAATTTTTCCAATTTTTCAGAAAAAAACAAAAAAGGCTTCAGGAAAAAAATGGGGAAAAAATGTTTTCCCCCCTGAATTTTTCCATTTTTTTCCCGAGCCTTCACATCTCTACTTGTGACGTTAGCACCTGAGGTTGTTTTACAACTTGGAATGTATTCAGGTGATCAGGGGATTCGGCAGATTCATGGAGGAGAGGTCCATCAATGGCTGTTTGTCACGCCAAAGCAAGGGAACATCCGTATACAGAGGCAGGGAATCTCTGGCTACTGGTGCTCAGCACAGCATCGGGGGAAGGACTGGGCCTCTATGCCCGGTTCGTTGGCCCTCCAGGGTTATCTCTTGGCCCTGCTGGGTTAGATGGAACATGGACCTGAGTCAGCAGGGACCTCTAATGTCCTTATGTTCTAGCTCCTGGGTTCAATCTGCTGGGCATTTCAAGGACTTTTAACACACTGCTCATATGGAGAGAGAAAAAGGTATACAAAAAGTGTTTGGTCCCCAGCTCCAGTCTGGGAAATTCCTGGAGATTTGGGGATAGAGCCTGAGGAGGACAGGGTATGGGAAGGGGAGAGGCCTATACAATACATAATGCTATAGAATCCACACACCCTCTCCAAAGTAGCCATTTTCTCGAGGGGAACTAATCTCTGTAGTCTGGAGATAAATTGTAATTCCAGGGGATCTCCAGGCCTCGCCTGGAGGTTGGCAACCCTACATAGAATTTAGGGGGATGACAATGTGGCCTGTTCCCTTAAGTGTGCCATTGGACAACATGGTGAGACCCTTCATGGTGGAGTAGTTAGAGTGGGGTCTGGGTTGGAAAATACCAGGAGACTTTGGGGGTGGGGTTTGGGGAAGGGGAGGAACCTCAGCATGGGTCAATGCCATAGAGTCCACCCTCCAAAGCGGCCATTTTCCCCAGGGGAGCTGATCTCTGTCAGCTGGAGATCAGTTGTAAAAGTGGGAGATATCCAGACCCCACCTGGAGGCTGGCAACCCTAGGTTAGAGTGTCAGACTAAGATCGGTGAAACCCAGGTTTGAGACCTCACTCAGCCATGGAAACTTGCTGGGTGACATGGCGGGGCTCGGGATGTGAGCCAATCTATGCCTAACCCACCTCACGCAGTGGTTGCTGTGACGATAAAACGGAAGGGGAACAATGTTGGAAATTGCTTTGGGTGCCGACTGGGGTCGGAAGCAGGGCATGAATATCTAATTAAGAAATACTTAAATACAGAGGTCATTTCACGGGGGAACGCGGGGGAATGCAGTTCCCCCGGGTGAGGTGCAGGGGGGCGGGGCACATGACGAAGCCCCACCCCCTGCTTCCGGCCGCCCTGCTTCCAGCCCTCATTCAGCCAGGAGGAGGCAGGAGAAGAGGGAGGGTAAGTTGCTTCCTCCCCGCCTCTCCCCACCCCTGCCTGCCTGGGGCCAGGGAGGGCCTTGGCGGGGCTTCCTGCACTCCCGCTGGCCTTGCAGGTCCACCGCCGGCCCCTGATGTCAGGGGGTGTGGCATATGCTAATGAGTTATGCTAATGAGTTCCCCTAGCTCTTTTTCTACGAAATGACCCCTGCTTAAATAAAGGAAATACTTCTTTACACCAAGTGTGGTTAAAATGTGAAATTCACTGTCAGAGGATGTAGTGATGGTCACAGGCATAGGCCCTTCCTGCACTCTCCTTTTAATCCATGTTCACCATGGTGTCCTCCAAGCAATTCTGCACTAAAACGGAGCTAACCATCTTTTAAATCCAGCCCTCCCCCCATTCTGCACTAAACTCGAACTTCTTTTTATTGTGGGTCCCCCCCCCCGCATTCTTTGTTACATTCCCTCCGGCCTGTAGCTACAGTGGGGTCTCTCAGGGCCCAGCCCCTCAACGTACCACCAAGGCCCCCTGACTTCCCATCCAGCCCCCAGGCCCCCCAACTTCCAATTTGTATTTTATTTATGGTGCTCACTTGGGGGGTGTGTGTGTGTGCAGGTGTGTGTGTGGATGCCTCCCAACATATTTAAAGGCCCCCTGAATTAAAAAAATCCCGGCTCACG
>NW_015173308.1:8380-12536 GCF_001447785.1 Gekko japonicus | reverse complement strand
TTGGAACTGGCTGTTGGTGATTGGTCGGCTCTTCCTGGGCTACCAATTACAAGTGAGGATCCTAGCCCAGGATGAAAGCTTCACATGGTGTTTCAGTGACAGAGTTCACATACATACTCTGGTCAGATTGAATACACCACACTAATCCTCTGAATCCCAGAGCCAGGAGGCAACATCAGGGGAAGGTCTCAGCCTCTATGCCCTGTTGCTGGCCCTCCAGAGGAATTGGTTGGCCACTCAGTGAGACGGGATGCTGGACTAGATGGCCTGTTGCTCTGATCCAACAGGGCCGTTCTTATTGTTCCAGTGTCTTTTAGTTGCTTTATCCGTGCCCTCTTCTTTTTACCCAGGGTTTTAACTGAGGGATTACATCTGTTTAGCTGTTTTAATGGTCTTGCTTCTAGCCTGGGGACTGTTGTAGAGGTATTTTTCTAGGCTGCTCAGTGTTTGTTTTATGCTATTTTTATGCCTGCACTTTGTTTTTCATGTTGATAATGTATGCTGCTGGTTTTATTGCATTGTTTTTAGTTGTGAACTGTTTGAGCAGGTGTTTGGAGAGGCGGCATACACAGTCCGTAAATGAAGGTGATGATGATAGTAATAGTAAAAAAAAGTATGCACTTATTCCTAGAGGTTAAAACTGATGCTCTCCCAGGTACGATGTGCAGGCATTCTGCTTCTATCCTTGCAAAGGGAGTAAAGACAGCCTCATTTCTCTTGCCAGAATTAAACTGGGAGCGCGAACTCCCCACGATACCAAGCTTTCCTCCTAAAAATGCTCCTTCCACATCTGCCAGTGGTGGTTGCACCTATACATTGTGCAAAAAGAAACCCCACCTTGCGTCTGGCTTTTCCCATGCTAATGTGAAGGAAATCTATTTTCGTCCTTGCAGACGGAAATACTGCTGCAAAAACTTGCTCCTTCCTGCTAGGGATTTTAAAAGCAATTAGAGATTTGAGTAGAGAATCTGCTACTATGTCCCCCCAAAAATAAGTTTTTGGTTTGGCATCTGGCCAGGTGAATGGTTCTAATAAAAAAAAAAAGTGAAACCTGCATAAATATTGAAGTGCAGCAAGAGCCAAACCACATTCCACAATGGTATCTAATGTTTGGGTTCGAAGCGGCAGAAATGTTAATCAGTCCCACCAGATGCTGCTATACTAGCTTCCCTCGCCAGATTCGCCTGCATCTTCTTGGCCCTGTTTGGCAGTATAAAGCGTTTTCGATGGGCAGGTATTTCATAAGAACATAAGAACATAAGAGATGCCAATGTTGGATCAGGCCAAAGGCCCATCCAGTCCAACACTCTGTATCCCACAGTGGCCAGAAATACCAGTGCCATCAGGAGGTCCACCAGTGGGGCCAGGACATTAGAAGCCCTCCCACTGTTGACCCCCCCCCAAGCACCAAGATGACAGAGCATCACTTGCCCCAGAGTCCCTATCTATACCTTGTGGCTAATAGCCACTGATGGACCTCTGCTCCATATGCTTATCTAATTCCCTTTTGAAGCTGTCCATGCTTGTAGCCGCCACCACTTCCTGTGGCAGTGAATTCCATGTGTTAATCACTCTTTGGGTGAAGAAGTACTTCCTTTTATCCGTTCTAACCCGACCGCTCAGCAATTTCATGGAGTGCCCACGGGTTCTTGTATTGTGAGAAAGGGAGAAAAGTACCTCTTTCTCTACCTGCTCTTTCCCATGCATAATCTTATAAACCTCAATCATGTCACCCCTCAGTCGTCGTTTCTCCAAGCTAAAGAGCCCTAAGCGCCTTAACCTTTCCTCATAGGGAAAGTGTTCCAACCCTTTTATCTTTTGAGTTGCCCTTTTCTGCACTTTTTCCAAAGCTATAATATCCTTTTTAAGGTGTGGTGACCAGAATTGCACACAGTATTCCAAATGAGGTCTCACCATTGATTTATATAGGGGCATTATTATATTGGCTGATCTGTTTTCAATACCCTTCCTAATAATCCCCAGCATAGCATTGGCCTTCTTTATTGCAGTCACACACTGTCTCGACATTTTCAGTGAGTTATCTACTACAACTCCAAGATCTCTCTCTTGATCTGTCTCTGCCAGTTCAGACCCCATCAACGTGTATTTATAGTTAGGATTTTTGGCTCCAATGTGCATCACCTTGCACTTGGCCACATTGAACCCCATTTGCCATGTTGATATATTTTCATTGTTACAAATTGGGAGCCCTATCCTAAGACCATCGAAAATTTGTGTTTTCCTATGGTCTTAGGCGACCCCTGTGAAAGGGTCGTTCAACCCCCAAAGGGGTCACGACCCACAGGTTGAGAACCGCTGCTCTAAAAGATAATGGAATCAGAAAGAAGCAGAGCAATCCAAGAACACAAGAAGCAGGAAAATAACAGAGGGGGGTCTAGGTTGAGGACACAATAAAGTCTGGGGATTTTAGAGAAGAAAGTCTGTCAGGGGTGAATGCCGCTCCATTCTTGTATACCCGATTTCACTGTTCAGAGGCTGCCCTGCCCACTTGTAGGAGAAGGGACAAGCTTTTCCGGCCTAGCCCATGACCAAAATTTATTGTTTAACTATTTGCTTTTCTGGGATTGACTTGATCGGTATCTTTAAGGTAACTCCCATCCTGGCCCATGATGTCACGCAGAAAGGAACACTCTTAAATGTCTGTTCCTCCTCCATCACAACACACACATATAATGTGATGCCTGCCGGGCTCAACAAGCCAGCCACTCTGTTGCTTTGCAACTTCCTTATGTTCAGGCTGTCGATCAATCATACAGCAAAGACATGTCACCCTCTGTCTTCTCATTAAACAAACTGTCGTCTTTGCATGGCCTTCTCCTATGGCTCTTGCTAGCTCTGGGTTGGGAAGTTCCTGGAGATTTGGGGGTGAAGCTTGCAGAGGTTGAGGTCTGGGGCAGGCTCGTAGCCAGGACTTTTTAAAAAAATTCAGGGGGGGCTTTAAATAAGTCAGGGGGCACCCTGCACACACACCCAAGGGATCACCTGGGCTGGATGGGAAGTCAGGGGGCTTTGGCAGTAAGTCAGGGGGCCGTGCCCCGAGATGCCCCAGTGTAGCTATGGACCTGGTTTGGGGAAGGGAGGGACCTTAGCGAGGTATAATGCTGTAGAGTCCATTGTCCAAAGCAGCCATTTTCTCCAGGGGAACTGATCTCTGTAAACTGGAGAGTAAGTGGTAATTCCAAGAGATCTCCAACCACCACTTGGAGACTGACAACCCTGCCTACTCCTATGGCTGCCAACCTCCAGGTGGTAGCTGGAGATCTCCTGGGAAATCAGTTCCCCTGGAGAAAATGGAGGTTTTGGAGGGTGCCGTTTGTGGCACATTTCCAGTCCTCCCCAGGTGGTTCTTGTTGTTGTTGTTGTTGTTCAGTCACATCATCTGACTGATTTGATCTCCTTGCAGTCCAAGGGACTCTCAAGAGTCTTCTGCCAGGATTCGTCCCCAAATCTCCAGGAGTTTCCTACTCTGGATCTGGCAACCCCTCCCCCCACATCCCCCGCCAGTTGCCGGGGGGGCTGGAAACTCTCCTGGGGGTCCTTGATTTCTGCAGGTACTTGATTCCAACCACTGCCATTCTTCCTCACTGACAATTGGATCCTAAGAACACTTCCCTGGGAGTAAGCTCCACAGGATAGACCCGGGTTGGTTTTTGCTCCCGACTGCTCTCTTAAGAGGAGCTGCTGTGATTTCAGGCAGGGCCTCAAAGAAATGAATGGAAGATCTGTGACAAACTGATAAAGAGCAAAGAGTATAAAGTTTACTTAGCTAATAGAGCCCTTGCTTCAAATAGAAAAAACATTTTAAAAGTTTTATGTTCTTCTTGGTGCTTGGGGAGGGGGTCAACAGTGGGAGGGCTTCTAATGTCCTGGCCCCACTGGTGGACCTCCTGATGGCACTGGTATTTCTGGCCACTGTGTGATACAGAGTGTTGGACTGGATGGGCCTTTGGCCTGATCCAACATTGGCGTCTCTTATGTTCTCATGTTCAGGGATAATTTCATAGAAAAAGAGCTAGGGGAACTCATTAGCATAACTCATTAGCATATGCCACACACCCTGACATCAGGGGCCTGGCGGTGGACCTGCAAGGCCAGTGGGAGTGCGAGGAAGCCCCGCCATGGCCCTCCCTGGCCT
>NW_015173308.1:8096-8319 GCF_001447785.1 Gekko japonicus | reverse complement strand
GGCCGGAAGCAGGGGGCGGGGCTTCATCATGTGCCCCGCCCCCCTGCACCTCACCTGGGGGAACTGCGTTCCCCCGCGTTCCCCCCCAAAATGACCTCTGCTTATGTTTAAAATGTTTAAAACATGTTTAAAATGTTTTTTTAAAAGGAGACTTTGAGAGTTCAGGAGGGAAGGAGCAGCTTCCACAGATTAGTTGGCCCTCTCGCTTCTCACATAAGAGATA
>NW_015173308.1:0-5595 GCF_001447785.1 Gekko japonicus | reverse complement strand
ATTACAAACAAAAGCAGAAAAATTATATTGTATGAAACAATTCAAACAATTTGAAATCTTTGTTAAAGAACCCTTTTTTATATATATTTTTAAAGAGCTAGGATCAAAAAGTACTTGATACAAAGTAGGAATACAATTAAAGTCCACAATTCCTTTGTATAAAAAACTTCAGGAGTACAATAGTTCCACGTCTTATGTGAGTACAGCTATACAAAGATTTCAAATTATAGCCCATTGAAGAACATAGCTGTAAGCATAGCCTCATGGTGAAGTGAATCAACAGTATATTTCCAATACGTCGCCAAGAGAAATGAATTGTTGAAAGACAGTTTTTGTACACACCCTTGTTCAGAAGAAGATCATTGTCGAAACGGCACACCATTCCGGAGACCACCGTCTACATTCACTACTTATATTACTTATTTTCTGTTATTGTATATTATGATTTATGAATATATTACCAAGTGCTAAACTGTCACAGTTCTTTTTCCTTTTTTCATTGCTCTTATTACTATGCCCATTCTTGTAACTATCCCCTGGAGAGCAATGTTCCCTCTAAGCTGTGGAGTCTTGTGTGCAAAAATTCTACATTGCGAGCTACTGGCATTAAAGTTGTGAGCAATCAATTTGCCTACTGCATAAATTACCTTGCTCCGGAGCCATCCTTCCTGAGCTAAGACAAAAATGTGTGAGCTGGAGGCTAAAAAACTGTGAGCTAGCTCACACTAACTCAGCTTAGAGGGAACACTGCTGGAGAGGAGACAACTAAGAGGTGATATGATAACCATCGTCAAGTATTTGAAGCGTTGTGTCATATAAAGGATGGGGCGGAGTTGTGTTCTGTTGCCTCCGGAGGTCAGATCAGAACCGGCGGGTTGAAATGAAATCAAAAATGTTTTTGGCTCAACATTAGGAAGTACTTCATGGCAGAGTTTCGGTTCCTTAGTGGAACAGGCTTCCTTGGGAGGTGGTGAGCCATCGGACAGCAATGCTGATTCTGTGATCTTAGGGGGGTCGTAAGAAGGAGGGCGGGAAGCATTGCATCAGTGTTTAGTTCTTGTGGCCCTTTCTTACATGCCCAGGGAAATGCTGATGGCCACTTTGGGGTCAGGAAGCCAGTTTTCTCCAGGCCAGTTTGGCCAGGGATCCTAGAGGTCCCCCCCTCTTCTGGCCATAGAGTGAGGGTCACTGGGGGTGGGGGGGAGGTATTTGTGAATTTCCTGCATTGTGCAGGGGGTTGGACTACATGACCCTGGAGGTCCCTTCCAACTATGATTTTATGATTCTATGATTCCATTATAGGATGCTTTTGTTTATTTATGTATGCCTTTTCTTTGTGATGGGACTCAAAATGTGTGGCTGTAATAAAAAAGACAAATGCTGTGCTGGGCATTATTAGGAAAGGAATTGAAGACCAATCAGCCAGTATCATAATACCTGTGTACAAATCTAAGCCGCCCTGAGTCTGTTCGCGGGGAGGGCGGGGTATAAATACAAATAATAAATAAAATCAGGGGTCATTTCCTGCAGGAGCGCACAGGAGCGGAGCTCCGGCAGTAAAGAGCCCAGGGGGAGGGCACATGCAACAAGCCCCACCCCCTGCTCCCAGCAGCCCTCAGTCAGAACAAGAAGCAGCCAGGTAAGTTGCAGAGCCCGGCCCCCCAGCAAAAAACAGTCCAGTGGCACCTTTAAGACCAAGTTTTATTCAGGTACAAGCTCTCCCTCCTCTGCGAGGACAGATCTGCACATCCCCCCCCCAATAACTAGCAATCCAAAAAAGGCCAGTGGAGCCTGAGTGGTGGGTCTTGCCTTCTGACACACTTCTGGTGATGTCAGGGGGGGTGGCATATGCAAATAAGTTATGCTAATGAGCTCCTGCACCTCTTTTCCTACGAAATGACCCCTGAATAAAATAAATAAATGGTGTAGCCTCATTTGGGATATTGTGTACTATTCTGGTCACTGTGCCTCAAAGAAGATATTATAGCATTCAAAAAGATGCAGAAAAGAGCAACTAAATGATTAATGGGTGGGAACACCTTCCCTATGAAGAAAAGTTAAAGAGGCTTTTTAGCTTAGAGAAACGACGATTGAGGGGTGATGTGATAAAGATTTACAAAATTATGAATGGGTGGGATAGAGAAGGAAGAGAGAGAAGTACTTTTCTCCCTTTCTCATAACATAAGAACTCATGGGCACTCAATGAAATTAATGAGTAGTAGGCTTAGAACAAATAAAAGAAAGTACTTCTTCACCCAATGAGTAATTAACATGTGGAATTCACCGCTGCAGGAAGTGGTGGCAGCTACAAGGATAGACAGCTTCAAGAAATGATCGGATAATGGAGCAGAAGTCCATCACTGCCTATTAGCCGCAAGGTATAGATGGGACACTCTGTCTGTGGCAGTGATGTTTTATGTTCTTGGTGCTTGGGGGGCAACAGTGGGAGGGCTGTGGAGTTCTGGCCCCGCTGGTGGACCTCCTGATGGCACCTGGTATTTTTGGCCACTGTGTGACAGAGTGTTGGACTGGATGGGCTATTGGCTTGATCCAGCATTGGCTTCTTGTTAGATACGAGACCCAACGCAGCTTGTGAACGGTGAATCAGCTTTTATTTACAAGTCAGAAGAAATCAAGAACGAGACGAAAACATAGAGCACCCAGGCTCTCTTTTAAACAGTTCGGGCTTAGGTAGCCACACCCACATGTCACATAACAACCAATCACTATTTACAGATAAGGTCCAATCAGAGTGGCTCCCTCCATAACATTGTGCAGCTCTGTTTGGTGGACATACAATCCTGTCCAGAACTCAAGCTCAACATAGAACTTAATACACAACACGTCTCTTAATGTTCTTAAATTGGCTTAGCATATGGTTGGCTCGGCAGAGAGATGGGTCTGAGGCCACCCGGTGTTCTTCCATGGCAGAGGAGGGATTCAAACCTGGGTCTCTCAGGTCCTCGTCTGACACGCTAACCACTGCATCAAACTCATTTTCTTCACAGGCAAAGCAACATAAACAAGGAACCCAGATGTGTCTTTAGCTGAATCAGTGGCATTTGGGCATTTACAGGGCGACCGTGGCAGGGGCACATAAATAAAAGTGCTAAAGAACGAGGAAGCGAGAAACTCCTTAGGATTGCCAAGTCTAGGAAAACAAAACAGTGGCTGCGGTCACATGAAGCAGTAGCCACGCTACTGCGACGGAAGATAGGCGGATTTTCCGGGCGCGATCTCACCGCCACATCTGGGAAGCGTAGAGCTCCCGTGGCGAACCCGAGGCTTCCTGCCAAAGACGCACGGTTAAAATCTAGTGCCTCAGAGGTACTAGTTTCCGGTAACCGCGGGGCAAGGGCGGGAGTCTGATCGCGTTTACGGTGGCATTCAGCGCCCGCCCATGTCCCATTGCGAAAAGGTTCCCTCCCCTGAAGTCTCCAGGGATGCGCACAAGCACCCAACGGGGCATGCACATACTTCAGGTTAAAAACAAAACACACAACCCCATTTGCTGTGCCGCGCCGCTTCTTTGGTGCGTCGTGTGATCGGCACCTCCCCCCTAACCACGGGACCTCGACGGGGCCACGAGGGGACGCCTGATCGTGCAGTTGCGCATTATTTCGCTGCGGGGCAAACAGCCAAGCCCCCCCTCGCGATATCCGGTGTGTGTGACCGGGGTCAGTGTTAACCTTTTTTCGGGTAGCTGACTGAGAAGCAAAACCAGCTTTGGCCTGATTGCGTGTATTGTTTTTTTTCCTGCACTGGTTGGGAGCCTCTGATACTGTTAGTCTCTGTCTGGTCCCGTCTCCTTGTGACAGAGAGCGGGAGACACGTGATTATCCCCAGAACAGAATGATGCTCTGTGGAGAAATACTAGATTGATTGCATAGGCTAGGGATTGGCTAAGGCAGATAGGCGAGTCCAGGCAGCCAACAGTTTGGGCCCAACTGCCAACATCTGGCAGTTTCCCCTTGCCCTTTCACCAAGGAGTTTAGGCAAACATGGCTCTTTGCTTCCTCAGTCACTTCAGCCTAGGATTGCCAGATTCCTCCTGGCCTCCGGTGAGGGATGGGGGGCAGTGTTCCCTCTCAGCTGAGTTAGTGTGAGCTAGCTCACAGTTTTTTAGCCTCCGACTCACACATTTTTGTCTTAGCTCAGGGAGGATGGCTCCAGAGCCAAACCAAATTATGCAGTAGCCAAATCACTTGCTCACAACTTTAATGCCAGTAGCTCACCAAGTAGAATTTTTGCTCATAAGATGCCACAACTTAGAGGGAGCATGGTGGGGGGTAGGGTTGTCAGATCCAAGTTGGGAAACTCCTGGAGATTTGGGTATGGAGCCTAGGGAGGACAGGGGCCTCAGTGAGGTACGATATCACAGAGTCCACCCTCCAAAGCATCCATCTTCTCTAGGGGAAATGATCTCTGTAGTCTGGAGATGAGGTGTAATTCCAGGGGATCCCCAGGTCCCACCTGGAGGCTGGCGTCCCTTTGATGGACTTAATGAGAGAGTTTAGGTCGAGAGACTGCAGTGGGGCAGGAGGACATTTGTTCATCCTGTATAGAATGCCAGGCAGTGCTGAACAGATACAAAGGTTCGGGTTGCCAACTCTGTGCTGGAAAATTCCTGGAGCTTGGAGGGGTGGAGCTTGGGGAGAATGGGGTTTGGGGAGAGGAGAGACTAGAGTGAGGTATAACGCTACCTTCCAAAGCAGCCATTTTCTCCAGGGGGACTGTTTTCTGTAGCCTAGAGACCAGTTGTCATTCAAGGAGATCTTTGGGCTCTACCTGGAGGTTGGCAAGCTTAACAAAGGCACTGGTATCAGGTTGCATCTTTGGTCTTCTGGGAAGGAGAGTGCAAAAGCAACCTCCCTGTTGCACATATTTAAAAATGTGTGTTCTAAAAGTAATAGAATCCCCAAGAACATCTGCTAACCAGAATGGGATCGAACACATCTAGACCACCTGATATCATTCTGGTTCAGACAGGCTGTTTGTACTTTTAAGGCAAGCATGAAAAAAAAACAAATGGGAAAGAGAAGCTGGGACCTGGGCCCAGCTCAATTTTAGCTACAATGCCAGACCGCACCACCGATTACCACCAGAGGAAATCTGGCCCGGCTGTCAATAGGAAAGAGAGCCAGTTCGGTGTAGTGGTTAAGTGCGCGGACTCTAATCTGGGAGAACCGGGTTTGATTCCCCACTCCTCCACTCGCACCTGCTGATGTGACCTTGGGTCAGTCACAAGCTCTGGCACAGCTGTCCTTGAAAAAGAGCCGTTTCTGTCAGAGTTCTCTCAGCCCCACCCACCTCACAGGGTGTCTGTCGTGGGGAGGGGAAGGGAAAGGAGTTTGCAAGCCGCTCTGAGACTCCAAGTGAAGGGCGAGATATAAATCCAATCTCTTCTTCTTCTTCTTCTTGAGCTTAATACATCCAGGGTTGGTGGTGGAAGTGCAGAAGAAGCAAGGAAGTCAGAAGGGGAAGGACAAGGATCATGCCCAAGAGAGACATTTGGATCGGGAGGACCCTGTTCATGTAAAGGCTGCGGTCACATGGAAGGCTTGACGCGGTCTGGCGGCGCCTCTATTTCAGGGG